>NC_074719.1:39720211-40020211 GCF_947242115.1 Biomphalaria glabrata | reverse complement strand
ATCGGCTTCGCTCCATTTCGATCAAATGTTTTCTTGTCCTTTGACCTGAATTTTTTTGGGTGGAGTTTGCTATTAAAAAAACGATGCCAATAATTGTATTAATAAATTTAATGTGTACATTTTACCCAAAACCTAGGCATCAGGATTAGCTTCTAATGGCTTTCAATGACAAAGCTTACAGTTTGTGCTGGAGAAGACAGCCTATTTTTTTTTTTTAGAAAACTTATATCAACTCAACCTGTCTGTCTGGCAAAAAGTTTAAACATGTTTTTTCTCCCATTTCCAATTCTTGGATCAAGTTAGAACTTTGCACAATTTTTCATTGAACCTGACAAGACATGAATCACTCAAAGAAATTAACCAGTTAGTTAATAGGAGATTTAATTTTTTTTATCAAAATAAGAAAAATAAAAGCTACTTAATGAGAGAAGTGGATATATATATATATATATATGGATTTAATCCACTTTGACATTCTCGGATCTAATTTTGCAGAATTATTCATAGTCGATGACAATACACTAATCAATCCAAAAATTAACCAATTAGTTAATCATTTAGTACTTATTAATTAATTTTGTTTTATATAGCAGAAATGGAGATAAAAAATGCAATTTTCAGAAAAATGGCAGTAATCAAACTGATGAAATCAAAAAAAAAGTAATCAATCTCTCAATTTCTGCTTGTTTCTCTCTCGCCAGCTAGCCGCCAGGAAGTCTCGTGCAAGCGAAGGCGACATTCGGCGTCTGGATGACGCGGACGACAACGAAGTCGAGGAGGATGCCAACAGCGCCACCACAGCCGTCCGCAGCAAGAGGATCTCCGTCAGCAGAATACACAAGACCAAATCGGCGGACTCGGCCATGCTGGCCACTGACGAATTTGGCGCTATTCTCCCCCAGAGCAAAGGGAAATCAAGAAATATGTAAGTACCTTCGAGGTCTAAATACTGCAACAAAAAAAATTTGATCTCAATATTATGTAAATAGAACCAACCAAAAACGAAAGTCGAAAATATTGAACTTATTGCTAGTTTTGTCTTTGAAGAGAACACCTCCCACGGCGGATCACATCATCTTTGTAAATGTTTGACGAAGCGAGAGATTAAAAACAGAAGTAATTACTGGAATTGCACTAATGAAAATGTTGTTTTTTTGTGTCTGACGCTGCAAAATTGTACTTCGATTAGAATAGCAAGAGTGTCTAATGAGCCGACATATGAGTGACGTGTCTAGTCAGCGGGAGGTTTGGACTAGGAAGTAAACTAACTTAAACTCTGATGGAACATCCGAAACATGTAAAACATTGAACAAACATTTTACAAATGGAACTCTCAGCTTTGCTTTGTTTTTGTTTTGTTTTTGTTTTGTTTGGGAGGGGTGATAAGTGTTAGACTTATCTGCCTTCATATTTATCAGCCGCAAAAAGTCATATCCTGTTTATTTTTAGCCTTTACGCTCCTAAGTCCTGTACACATTCTCACGCACCTAGCAAAAGTAAATAACAAACAAGAGCGTAAACTACGCTCTATGACGCATGCACTGTTATTGTCTAGTCTGAGTCACAGGGAGCAGACGATGTCTACTCACCACCCTCTCACCCCCCTCACCTGTCCAGTAGGAGGTGAAAACGTGTTAAATACTATTCAGGGTTTCACTTCAGTACACACGTTGACATTTATCTATATATCTGTCTATCTATCTATCTGAGTGTCTGTCTGTCTGTCTATCTATCTATCTATCTATCTATCTATCTATCTATCTATCTGTCTGTCTGTCTGTCTGTCTGTCTGTCTGTATGTCTGTCTGTCTGTCTATCTATCTATCTATCTGTCTGTCTGTCTATCTATCTACAATTCTCTCTCTCTCGGTTTATCTATTTATCTCTCTCTCTTTCTCTCTCTCTCTCTGTATATATATTTATATATATACGTCTCTCCACTGGCGATCTTAAAGGGTGGCGTGTGGGGAAACCGCCCCAGGCCCTAAGCCTTGGGGGGGGGGGCGTTAAAGAGAAACTTTCGTCACCACCATCCCATCGTACAAATGTACAAAATAGTAAGTGCCGCCTTTTCTCTCTTTGTTTCTCAATGTCTGTCTCTGCCTCTGTCTCACTCTCTCCAACCCTCTCGTTAGGAAACTTATCAAGAAAAACAAAAGATCAACATTTACGACGTAGGCGTCTTTTCTTATATTTTAAAACATGTCACTGTATCTTTAACAATTCATATGAAACTAATAATTAGATTTTAGATCAAATACACAAACTGAAAGCAAACAACAGAAAGTTCTAAATCCAACTTGATATTTCATTACTTTGTGAATAAAATTAGACCACTAATTAATAATGTTGTGGCTTCAGGCGTTACAAAAATCTGGCCAGAAACAAACAGGCTAACAAGATTCCTGTGTATTGTAAGTGGGAAAGAAAAGCCAAACGTGTGAGGGGAAAAAAAAAATGACTACTGAGTGAAGAAGATGCGGTAAAGATGAGAGATGGTGTGATGGGCAAGGGGAGACTACTCCACAAGATCAGTGAATACGTTTACCAAATGATAACCTAAAAATAGAACACATCTCTCTACTCGACGTGAAAATTGACAGCCTTTTCAGAATGTATCTCTCTCTCTCTCTCTCTCATCGTTTGCAAAAGCTCAACTATTTTTAGCAAGTCGGAAAAAAAAAAAATCTGGAGAATGGTTATTTTTAGCCTAATGTAAATACAAGAGCCGATAACCTTCCCGTCCTATTTTTTAGAAGGAAGAATAGATTTGGACATTATGTTTACATCGAACTGAACTGTAGATTTCTTGCTTATAAAATCGGTTGATATTTGGTTGATATAAAGACCTAAGTTTGTGGTACTTCGTTTAACTGAAAAAAAAAATCAAATATGACCGCTTTACCTTTTCTAAATTGTTTGTAGTTTGTTAAACTTAAGAAAAATCATAAATAAGAAATATAAAGAAATCACCCCCCTCACACTTTTGTTCCTCATCATTTATATCTAGTGCATATATGCATTTCATCAACAAACATAACATGCGTCTAAATTAATTGAAATCCTTAAGATGACGTTTATCGTTTAAACTAGAAATGCCAATTGCCATCAAGGGTTTTTAACAAAATATTAATTCTATTATTTCTTTTTTAATGTTCCAAGACCGTCAAACAGTTTATAGCTATAGTAGCTTAGTAGAGTGCCCATAAGGACACATAAGGATGGAGTTTGCTCCCTTTTATGACACCTGACCGCAGGGAAGGACCTTACCCAGAGGTCAGGAAAATAGAGGTTGTTTCCTGTCGATTACCTTTTTTTATTTAGATGTCCAATCAATTAGATGATCATTTCATTACACCAGTTTATCATCTGGTCTGTAGATTGCAATCTGAAAGGGGACCTTTACTTATTTTGTACTTAGGGCCTACTAGTGTGGCATACTGCTCCGTGAGACCTATTGGTGTGGCACACTGCTCCGTGAGACCTATTGGTGTGGCACACTGCTCCGTGAGACCTATTGGTGTGGCACGCTGCTCCGTGAGACCTATTGGTATTCCTTTCAGACGAGACAGGAGGCCGAGCTCACGAGAAAATCCTCCGTATTCCTACAATGTGCCACCACGAACCATGAAAGGGCCGTCATTGCATCGTCGTTGGGGGATAGTATGGTTAAGCAGAGCCTTTCTTTCATGTTTGTTCTCTAGAAAGTGTTGTGGGAGACCTCTAGAGGAACTATTCCTATTCCTTGTTAGCCAATCTGTCTCCTCCTAACAGACTTTTTCACCAGAGGGCCACGCTGCGCCTAAGGGCGTGAAAAGATACCCTAGTTAAATCTAGTACCACACCGCCCTTGCAATTCAAACTGCACACGCTATGTTGTGTGTTTTGTTGGGAAACGGATGTACACACTTGGGCAGATGTCAACAATTTAAAAAGCTGAAGTGGTCATACTTAGTCATTTTTGAACAACTTCTGACCAGCACAGGGCTATGTCAGTTATGAGTTGGAGTAGACACCTAGTCTATATAAAAGTACATAGGCTATCGTTGGTTTAAGCTCAAGCTGTTTCGTGGATTACATCCATCGACATTACAGTGTGATTCATATAATAAATCATAGAGAAACCATTCACAAATAATGGATTTTATGCGAAGCGGCAGATACGACTTAGAGTAAGATATATCTTTATTTCAAAATCATTTCAAGTCTGGAATTTTAGTACCTTTAAAATAAAGTAAAATAAAATAAAAAGTCAGATTGTAATAAACTTAAGAACTTTCTAATTTGTTTGTGTGTGTGTGCGCTAGCGTACGAGTAATGGTGTGTGTACATATTTTAATACTTCTTTAATTCCTTGAGTATCTTTACTAATATGTTATATTATGTTGTTTTTGTTGTTGTGTGTGTGTGTGTGTGTGCCTTTAATGCCCCCCTCCTTTGATGAAAACTCTTGAAAAGCATACACGCCTTTACATCCGTAAAGTGGCATAGATAGGAGTTTGACATCATTTGGGGGCCCGGGGGGGGGGGCTTGACCTCTTTGGTGACCTCTGCATTTTGCGTAATATTTAATATTTAATGTAAAAACACTCATATGGCCCACCCCCTCAAGTGGAAGCCCGGGGAGATATTCAAAATTTCCCCCTTCCTTCCCCCACCTTAGCTACGCCTCTGCCTATGATTAAGGCGCGTGTACCACAGTTTGAGAAACACTGTCGTCAGATTTTTTTTTTTAACTTTTCATAAAAAAATATTTCAGCAAAGCAAACTTAGAATTTATTAGATTATCTTATCTTATAAAATAAAGACGCATTCCTTCAAAAGAGAAGATAAATAGACCTACGTCATTAGTAGGCTGCCATATACTCTGCTAAGTCATTCTTTCCCCTGGCTGATTCAGGAAACTGTTTCCAAACCCATAAGCCTATAAATAATCAAACCAAAAATACTAATATAAATTATCCTTTTCTATTTTTCAGAGCTAAAAAAATTTCTCGGAAAATGAATTTCCTGCGCAGGCGTCACACAGATTCAACGTTGGGTCTGATGAAAAACGATGAAGGTGCAAGGCGGTTAGCCAATGTGGATCCAGAGGAGGCACTGGAATGGAGCAAATCCTTTGAAACGTTATTATTTGATAAAAGTAAGTTCATTTTTTTTTAAATTTCTTTCTTTTTAATTTCCATTTACCTATGGTGCTAGTGGTCCTGGTCGAAACTATGGTATTTATACTGTCTGCCTGTAGGCTTTCAGATTATTCTGGCTTTCACTACTGAATGTTGTTAACATATTAGGATAGCTACGCCCAACCCTCTTCTTTTTTTCTTCCTGGCCTGGGACCGTCCTTTTTTAGAGTTATCAACATTATAGTTTTGCATTTAAAAATTATTTTTAGTGAGTTTTATTAACGGATGTTTGTATTAGAAAAACAGTTGCCTAAGTAAACTTGTTGAGTACTTTGGAGGAAATATGGAAGTGTGGTCGAGAGGCTAAGTACGTTTGAACTTGACTTGGTTACCTACGAAGGGGGCTCGAGGTTCGACACCCGACTCGAGCATAGTTGTGTTTACTGAGCGCCTACAGGCAGCACGGAAAACCTTCTCCCACATACCCCCCCCCCTCCCCACTGGTCCACAAATGAGATTGGACCACAGCGCTCTGAGCATGCTATAAATATGAAAGAAGCGCTCTATAAAATATATTATTATTATTTATTAAATAAGTTTTAATATACATCTCTTACATTTTATTTACAGCTGGCCTGGAATTGTTCCGTGGGTTTTTGATCTCAGAGCACAGCGACGAGAACATTGAGTTTTGGATCGCTTGTGAGAACTATAAAAACATGAAGTCCAGCAAGCATCTGCCTTCCTTAGCAACCAAAATATTCAATGACTATGTGGCTGTTCAGTCCAAGAAAGAGGTACGTCTACGGCTGTACGTTTGAAGCGTTAGCAAACAGTCTCAACACCAGCCCCAAAAAAATTTACCAATATTTACTGTATCAGTGGCGTAGCTAGGGTGGGGAGAGGAGGGGGGGGGGAGAATCTGTAAATCCCCCGGGTCCCACTTGAGAGGGGGGCCCCAAATGAGTGTGTTTTTTTTTACATTAAATATTACACAAAATGCAGGGGCCCCCAAAGAGGCCAACCCTCCTCCCCCCAAGCCTCCGAATGATGGAAAATTCCCAGCTACGCCTCTGTACTGTATTTATGGTTATTATAACATTATATTTCCTAAATACCATGAAATAATACCTGAATATTAGTTAAAACCTGGCAGAACCTGCGGTGCTGCTGATCTCAAACTGTACCGGAAATTTGTTGCTCCTTTGGACACATCAGCTGCGTTTAGATGGGGGGGGGGGAAATGATTTGTGGGCCGCATTGTTCCGGCCATAAATAAAGCCCAGGCATTCATCTTGTTTCTTCTGCTAGAGAAAAGCCACGTGGTCTAGATAAATATTTCTAAAAGATTTGATACTAATAGTGTTTTTGTACAATACTAGGTGATAGATTTATACATTAATAAAGTCTTGTGGATAATAGGGATGAAATCATTGATAAAGTTTGGAAATAGTGATAAAGATTTCATTAAAAGATTTAATGGAAGATATGGATCTATATATTAAAAAGATTTAATGGGTTTTCCTAATATACATAGGCCCATATAAATGAAAAAAAAATATCAATAGTGTAATTAGGTTAATAAAATTATTAATTACCGTTACTTTTAACCTTTTCAGATTAATTTGGACTCCAAAACACGAAGCTTGACGTTTGAATCTGTAACCTCTAACCCAAATCGTCAAACTTTTGATGAGGCGCAGAGAAGAGTCCAGGCATTGATGGAAAAGGATTCCTACCGAAGATTTCTGGAATCTGAAATCTATCAAGACCTTGCCGCTGGCAATATCCAGCACAAAGCATAATAGCCTCGCACTTAAGTCTTTCTGAACTACCAGGGCTACTACAAGGTTGTTTCATAATAACTTTAATATATTACACTTACTGGAGATTCAACATACGGAATGCATCCCGTAGTTAAAGAAGTACATGCATAAATGTTTTCATATTTTTTTTATAATCATCTCCCTTTTTAAAAAAAAAATTACTTATAAATAGACTTTTTAGTTTGCGTAATTAAAAGTACTATTTATCCTGACTATTGCACTATTTTATTTTAGATTTATTTTAGTGATCACGATATTGAATATTTTTCTGAAATTGGAAAAAAAAAAGAAGATAGGCCTACTTCATTATTTCTCATCTACTTTGTTATATCATTTTCTTTTGATGTTTTATTTGTAAATTAAATAAAAAAAATATTTTTTACTTCTTTATGTTTATACTTATTTGAAGGATAACATGTTATGTAACTCTTTTTTTTTTTTTTTTTTTTCAATTTGTAACTAACATGTTACAAATACTTTGGTTGTGTCACATAATTATATTTCATACAAATCTTTTTTTTTTATTTGATCTTGTAGATAAGTACACTATAAGTGCTCGGTAATAAACAAAATGTACTTTTAATTAAAATGGTATTTCAAAGACATAGGAGGAAAATTAATTATTATTGCTTAATCATTCAAAGGGAAATAACAATGACAAAATTATAGAACAGTAACAACGAACGTTGAACGATTGCAGATAACTCCAATTTTAGATTTCTCATTTGATTTTCAATTCCTAAAAGAAAAATTATTATTATCAGAAAGACAAAATTTATTTTTCTTTCTTCTAATTTTCTATAGTTGATTATTCTATAATCTCAGTTGGAAAATTACTGTTATGCCATGGTAGATAGGCCTTTACATGACTGGAGAGCCAAATATCTTGTATCCTTGATTCATTATTCATTGTTCCATTCAATCATAGTCACTACTTGCAGATATATAACTTTGGAGATTCTTGTTAATTTAAATTTGTGGTCTTAAAATAAGCAAGCATTAAATCATCTGTCACATAGATCACAAGATCTGAAAGGAGAGTTTCCTTACTTTACTATTAGGCATAATATAATAATATCTAGCAGAAATCAATCTAAATATTACCATGACTATATTGGTATTTTTATAATTGGACATCCTCTTTGTAAAATGTAATGCTTAGAGCCAATTCAAATATCATTTGTTTGAAAATGATTTTAAATTTTATTTTTTTTAAATTTTAATTCATTTTTTAAATTTTTAAAGAAAGTATTGATTTCTTTCTGGCATTTGTGACTTTCTCTATGCAATGTGTATGTCTATTTATGTACCAATGAACTAAACAAACTCATTGACAAAAGATTTAAGGTGCTATTGATGTTCTCCCTTTGATTTTAGTCAATACTTCTTTCAATGTGGCCCCAAATTTGTGAAAGTGCATTATCTCCCATTCATTCTTTAAATTAATTTGCTTGCTGCCCTTTTCCTTCTTATGATAAATTTTTGTTGACAAAGAAATAGTCTTCATTGTACATAGGAAAATGTTTCCAAATATCTTTTTATTTGAAAAGATTTTAGCCAGATTAGAACTCTTCTGTAACCTAGATATTACGTGAACCAATTTTTGATGTGCTGTGAGAAGTTAATACCCTTGAGTTGTATTTCATATTCTAGTCATACAGATACAATAATTATTTTCAAGCCAATGTCACAGTTCCATAACAAATTACAGTGATTCCCATTACTTGTGATGTCAGCCTGGTATGCACTTTGGGCAGTGGCGAAGCTAGGTTGGGGGGGGGGGGGGAATCTGAAAATTCCCCCCGGGCCCCCACTTTTATATTAAATATTAAGCAAAATGAAGGGGCCCCTAAGAGGTCAAGCCCCAAATGATGGCAAATTCCTAGCTTTACCCCTGACTTTGGGCTTTTGTCATGATGGTCAGAGGTTCAAACCCTGCAAACTGCAGGTTTGCGACAGGACATATTAATTTTCACATTAGATGGAATATATGAAATTGTGGTGATACATTTTGATATGTTTATAAAATGTCATTAAAAACTGCATTTAATTTATTCATCACTTTTATTAGCACTCTGTTCCAAGTGTAGACTGAAGAAGATGTCCAGGCTTCTTTTGGTCTGTCAATCTAGAGACATAATTGTTTTAAATTGTGTATGATTCTGGTCTCAGTTCATAGGAGACTTCAATCTTAGTCAATATTGTGACAAGTCTTTTTCTTCCAATGTTTTTTTTGTTTATATGTTGTAACCTCTTTTTTTCTTTTTTTTTTTCAAATATTTTTATTGACACAGTAATTCTGTGATAAGTTTACTTTTTTTTGTTATATGTACAAATGGATATTAATTTTTTACTTATCTATATAATCTACATAGATCTAGTCCCATAGATATATTTCATTATGGCTATGTCATGTAGATGGGGGGGGGGGGAAGTGTTCTGAAGATGTACTTTAAAAAGATTCAGGGGCATGGTGGATGAGTGGTAAAGTGCTTGGCCTCCTAACCAAGTGGTCTCGAATTTGAATCCTGGTGAAGACTGGGATTTGAACTTTGGGATTATTAGGGAGTCCCCGAGCCCACCTAACTCTAATGGAGAAAGTAAAGGCCTTTGGTCATTAGCCATAGAAACAGATGAACTTTACACTATCTGGTCTCATGGAAGGCTTGGTCTGAAAGGGAGTACCTTTATCTTTTATAAAAGGATCCACTCATCCTTCAAGTGACTGAAAGTCTATTAAGGCCCAAAGCACTGTTGCCTAAAGAGCTTTAACTGTAGTGATACCATGGCTCTCACACTTACTTCCCTTTGGTAGCACACTAGATGTGCTGCTGAGACATGTTTCAAAATACATTTTTCTTTCCCCTACATTTATAACAAAAGAAGAGGTCTAACAAGAAAGATGTCAACTTAGGACATTGAAGATTGTGGATTCTGACCTGTTTAGAAAAGCTCCGTGATATTAGAAATAAAACCCTTCTTATATTCTGTGGCAGAGTGGCAATGCTAGGAATTGTCAATAAATGAGCAAGACCTGTGGTGTAAAGTAATTATGATATCATTCAAACTTGCTGTGTGCAATCCATGTTTTTAAATGACACTAAATGCAAATACTCAAATGTTTTCCATTACTTTGTTTTCACATTTGTAAAACTTGATGTTCAAAGATTTTTCTATCAAATACTTTAAAAAATATGGATTATTAAAAAAAAAAAAAAAAAAAAAATATATATATTATATTTTGTGATACTGGATGTTTATATATTTCACTTGAATACTATTTATGTAAATATTGGTGTCCATCTTATCCCATAATTTTGACGCATACATATGTTGTCAACCCAAAAAATGAATGCAAGCCCGACACCCCTCTCACATAAAGCCCACCACTCACACTATATTTTATTGTTATGATTCTGGTTCAGGACAATATATGCATCAATTGTCTTATGGATTTTTGTTTGTTTTGACTGAGAAATGAAAATAAATTTTACAAACATTATTTGTTTCAAGTTTTGTCACATGTTGTCTGTCCATAAGAGGTTGCCCTGTCATATTTAGGTAATACACTTAAAATTGGTGACTGTAATAGTAAATAAAGTTAAATGTATACAGTTGAGCAGACTATAATATATTATTATTATAGCTTTTATATAGCGCTACTTTCATACTTATAGCATGTTCATTTGTGGAACAGTGGGGAGGAGGGCATATCTGGGATAAGGTTTTCTGTGCTGCCTTTAGACGATCAGTAAACACAACTCTGCTTGAGTCGGGTGTCGAACCCCCTTCATAGGTAGTCAAGCCAAGTTCAAAAGCACTAAGCCCCTAGACCAGACTTCCCACAATTACACTAATAACTTATCAGTTACCGGTACATTGCCCAGGCAGCAAACTTTTGCAAGCAGCATTATTTGAGCATTCATATCTAAACATAAATTCACAAGAGACAGGTTCATATGATGTTCATGAGAAGTTTTATTCACAGAAACAGAAACCACATCTTGATTTAACTATTTTTCATGAAAAAGTCATACAATATTGCAGGCTGTACATATGTCATATCCCATGTGACCAAATACAACAAAAAAATTCACTTACATTAAAAATACAAAACATTTTCTGACTTGAAAGAAAAAAACAAAAGAAATTGTGCTTGCAGCTATTTTGAAACTAGCCAAAATATTTTATGCCAGTTTTTGCATAACATAACATTCAAAAATGTGACATTTCTTTTCATCTAAATTCTTTTCCAAATGTATTAATGCAGATTTAGACTCTAAACAAAAATATTATGACAAAACATAATCTCAAGTGTGAGGAAAATTGCATGGACATAATCAGGTCTTTCTGTGGACAGACAGAAAATAAATAGTTGTGCCTAATTCACTGACCAATGAAATTTCATACAAAATTGCCAAGTAAGAAAAAATACATATAAAAAATATTATGATTCTGTGAGTTCCTTAGACTACAGGCACAATGACATTATAGAAAATTTCAATGTACCTAACAGGTTTAGAATGATGTTATATGATAAGTTAAATTCTTATAAAAAAATTCCGTGTTCTACCAAAGTACAAATACAATAGGTCTTATGTGCATACAATTGTCCTCAAATATTAACGCTGTCAAATAAAAATGTTTGAATGCAAAACATAATAGAAGTTTTAAATACAAAATAATCTGCAGTAGTTCCATACATTGACCGTTCCCATTTTCAATTCTGGGGAAATTCATTCTCTTTTCTCTTATTAAGTGTTATCTTCTTTTTTTTTTTAAATTTTAAAAAGAAAAAAATGAGGAATTACTTCCCATGCATTAGCTACTAACAAGGAGATGGTAACATGAAATTATCAACATGAGAAACATGTCCCTTCCCACCAGAAGTTTGCTGTGGTTGTACAATTGTTAGTTTATGCACAAACAAAATTAATAAAAAAAAAACAAAACAAACAAGAAACAATTTGAGCATGATCAAAACAAAAACAAATTTTAACAAAATATTAAGTTTTGCAAGAAAATATTCTGATCAATTTAGAGAAAACAAAACAAAAAAAGAAAACCTCACCAACCAAAATATATATTTAATAAATAGTTGAGAAAAAAATAACAAAACAAATTCATTTGCAAATTATGACCAAGTTTTTGTAAGACAGATTATCACAAGAATCACCAAAATCAAAACAGCAACAAATGTTGAAACCTAATCTGTACGACTTCTTTATGGGGAAAGCACTCACTGGTGGAGGTCAACACAAACGTTACAAAGATACCCTTAAGAACTCTCAAGGAGGGCGATACTGACATTCAAGGCTGGGAAACACTAGCAATGGATCGCTCGCATGAAGCTGTGAGTGTTAAAGAGTCTCGAGATACGAGGCAAGGAGAGCTGCCCGCATAATAGAGAGAGCTAAAAAAAAATTCTAAAAATAGAAGCAGGCTTGTCTGGAGTAGACCCAACTTTACTTTTTAATACAAAGAATGGACTTTACAGCCATCTTCGAGTTCATAGGAAATGAGAAATGTGCTCATCTTCAACCACGAAGGAGGAGCTATATAATACAAGAGCTACAGGTTTCAGATGGACAGTCAGATAAGAAAAGTAAAGTCCCTGCTAACACCACATCTAGAGGTAAAACCAGTGGAAAGCTAAAACAGTGAAGCATTGTGGAGTTAGCAATTACAGACCCGTCCCAAAAACCAGCTTTCTAATACAAGATACATACATATAACATCATCATATTCCATACCATAAAACTAGATTTCTGTACAACTAATAGCTTCATTACATATGCTTTGTGGTGTAGCATCTTTTACACAGGTCAGAGAGTTAAAAAAAACAACAAAAACCCCCATACATTTCAATCTGGATTATTTCAGTTCAGCAAAGCACATAATTTATTGCAGGGGAGAACAAACAGTGACAACTCCCAGCACACTATTTACTAAAGCACAATCAACAATCTTTCAACTCCCAGCACACCATTTACTAAAGCACAATCAACAATCTTTCAACTCCCAGCACACTATTTACTAAAGCACAATCAACAATCTTTTAACTCCCAGCACACCATTTACTAAAGCACAATCAACAATCTTTCAACTCCCAGCACACCATTTACTAAAGCACAACCAACAATCTTTCAACTCCCAGCACACCATTTACTAAAGCACAACCAACAATCTTTCAACTCCCAGCACACTATTTACTAAAGCACAACCAACAATCTTTCAACTCCCAGCACACTATTTACTAAAGCACAACCAAAAATCTTTCAACTCCCAGCACACTATTTACTAAAGCACAATCAACACTCTTTCTTTCTTACACAAAACTTTGCTGCCAGGCTGCAGGTTAGCAGAATGTTGCTCTCACTACCATATATGTATAAAGAACCATCTGTCAATAAGTTAATTCACAACAGGAGAATCTTATGGCTAAGGTGACATAGAGAAAAATAAATAAATACTTAACTGTGGCAATGAATACATACAAAATAGAAAAGTATATTTGATAAATTGTCTAGAAATAGGAAAAAATATAGAATTTTTTTTGTAGCAATCAACAACCTGAAGTACATGAGTTAAAAAAAAAAACAAAAGAAATACAACGTATGTTATGCTCATATGCGAGTCCAAATATGGGTTGAATTTCACAAATAAAGCCATTGGTCAACATCTTAAAGCAATCATCAAAAGTACATTCTGGTTCAACAGTTGTAGAAAAGAAAAAAACATCAAAAAGTGATCAACATCTTAAAGCAATGGTCAACTGTAATTTATCAACATCCTGAAGCAATTCTTTTTTTTTTCCCAAGTGTGAACTAACAAGGTTGAAGCCAACATTAAGTCATGCAGGTAACAATATCTGATAGCAAGCAATGGCAATCAAAAATAAATAAATCCCATAGCAGAGCTCAAGCTGCCCAAGTAACCTTATCTTTTATTTCAGGATGGCCTATAAAGAAATATTTGAAAAACCTTACTTGTAGCCAAGAAAAACAAAACAACCAAAACCATGTTATTTTTTCAACGTCGCTGAATATTATTACTTCGTTAAGATTTACAAATTGGAAATATTGACTATCTTTTTCTGTAGTATCCTCACAGAGGAGAAAACCAAAACAGAACATCATAATATCTAACGACTTCTTTTTCGCCTTCTAGTTCATCCTGAAAACAGCTGCCGATTCTAAAATCACATGTACCTGGCCTCAATATGAAGACAGGAACTCTCAACCCTATACTATTTCTTCTATCGCCCTTCCAACAGTTTAATTAGCTAGATTAGTAAGAAACAAGACTGAAACTCATAGCATCAACAGCACTGTCTCTCACCTACACTAGCCCTAGAAACAAGTTACGTGGAAGGTTGCAAGTTTGTTTTGTAGAGAAACTCAACTATTGAACAAGAAAAACATACAAAATACTTTTTTGAAAAACAACAACAACAAAAAAGACAAAGCTTCTTCGGAGTATAATTGTATCTATTAGTCTGGATCAGTCGTGCCATTCAACTTTATACTAGATCTAGACCAACAATGAATAAGCTTGATCAAGAAATATTGGGAGAGAAAGAAAAAAAAAAGAGAGGGCAGGGGGTGGGGGGGTATCTGGGTGAATGTTACTGTGATCGTTTTTAAAAAAAAAAAAAATTTGCTTGAATTTGAACTCAGGGCTCTTAATGCAAGTCCAGGTTTGAAAAAAAAAAAACAGAAAAAAGTCAAGGATTAACTGACCAGTGTTCCTGGAGCTGAGGCGAAACCACTTGTGGTCTCTGTTGAAGCCATGAAGAGATATCCTACTGACCATACAGATACAAATATTAACAATGCTTAAGAAGTTATCAACAGCAGCAACTCATAGAGCGCATGACAGGAAAAAAACAAACAAACAAGAAGGGTGCCAAGTTTACAAAAAAATCACAAGGTTGGCGACACTTGAATTGAAACACTGATGTACTGAACAGACAAAATGAATTCTTAAGAATTAATGTTCAAACCAATACCACTGCAGTTGTAGTGTTATAGTCTCACAATATGAAATGAAATCACACAAACGTTCAGAGCAGAGGCCAAAACAAAATTTAAATTTCTTTGCAATTCTGTGGTCCATTTTTTTTTAAATTTGAAAAGCACAGGATATTTAATAATAAAAATAAAAGTTCATATTCTGCCATTTTAACCAATGATTTTAATATATATATATATATATTTCATATTAATTAGTTCTATTTGACAACAAAAAAAATTGTTAAGTAATTTTGCATCAACAACATTAAGAGTGATTCGTGGTGAAAGTCGAGCTAATCACAACATTAATAGTGATTGGTGGTCCAGCAAATCAGCAAGTACAAATGACAATGTTCATCATCAACTAAACAAAGCTGTGGTCCACGGCCAAGTTCAATCTAAAGTTGACTAAAAAGATGCACATACAAAAAAAAAAGGGGCAAACCAAAACATTGGAATGAAAGTTCAAAGGTTACTTTGTGGACATCTGTTCAAGACGTTTGCAAGAATGTGGCAAGCTACTAGAGTAGGATCAGATTCAAAACAATTGATATGTCATGACTTCGTTAGTTCAAAACAATGTCTTCACAGTAAAAACACAATGGTTAAGAAGAAAAGGTATTGAAAGTATTAGCTATGTAGGTAAACCAAAGGACAAAGATTTCAGTTCCAATATTTTTTGCAAACTACTAGATAACTTCAACCATTTATTTTCATTGCAATGTTATCAATCAGGGTTCATGACCTTATGTATTAGTACACTCCAGCTTTTTTTCCTGCCTTTTCTGAACTTTTTCCAGACTAAAAATGATTAAAAATCTTACCAATTGCAGTCTTGTGTTTTCCCATTGGCCAAAATGTAGACTGTCAATAATTTAAGAGAAAAAAATCCACCCAATATTTCTGGTTCTGTACCATCATCCCATGTAACAAGCTAGTTAACAAACAAAATACAACCTGTCCTGCTTCAGGGTGACACTACAAATGAAACTAAATTGAAAGTTCAACCAAACAGTTCAACCAAACAGTTCAACCTGCATTTCCTTTTCATGAATTCAGAGTGAAAAGACCATATAACTTGTTAGCCAGAACAGAATTAATCTTAAACAATTTGGAGATAGCACTGCTTAAAGCCTATTGCCATAAACCTTCTTGTTACATCAAGGTCTACTGAATATGCTATAATGAGGTCTAAAAATACATTTTCTAGCCTCCCCAAAAAAATCTGGGCCTCGCTACCTTTGGGGAAACAAAAAAAATTACTAATATCATTGATTATATATACAAGCACAATCTTGATGCGACATTGTCCACATGATGAGCCACTACTTCAGCATATTTTAAAATTAATACACTGACTCTACTTCAGCCCCTAAACCTCTCTCAGCTGGCTGCTGCCTCAACACATACGAACATATACACCAACATCTTCATGTCCTTGCAATTCAAGATTACTAAAAGTCTTGTACATGCGTGCACACACACGCCACGAGCACAACACATAAACTGAGCACCTGATGTATTATAAGTACTTGCCTATCCATAGCTAATGGTCTGACTTCAATATTCACATGTAATTTATTTATAACATTTTATAGTACAGTTTCATGGTTAATTTACACAAGATACAGTCAAGCACTGACATCAGACATCATCCACAAGTAGTTCACTTTTAAGTTCGTTTTTCATATTTTCATTGCTTTCTCAGTCACACACTCTCTCTCTCTCCAGTAGACTGTAACATATCTCACTTTTTAATCTTGAAGAAAATAAAAAAAAAGATATTGTGATATCAATAAATGTGAATTATTTCCTAGAAGTGATACTACACAGACTTCAACTTTAGGGTCATAACATCAACCTTAATTTTCACACAAGATTGTTCTTTTGGGCAGGAATGTGTTACAACTTGGATCAAGTTTGCTCTTCTTCGTCTTGTACATAGGCCAAGGGAAAATACCCAATCTAAAGGAGAGAAACAAAAAACAAATTTGATTTAAGGTACACAATGAAAACATCAAGTGATCATCATCTAATTCAGGGGTTCTCATCCTGTGGGTCGTGACCCCTTTGGGGGTGGATTGACGATTTGCCAAGGGTTGCCAAAGACCATCGAAAAAGTTTATTATTTTTGTCTATTCCTCTATTGCTGTGTGTGTGCACGGGGGGGGGGGGGGGGGTGCGGCAGAGTGGGGTGGCCGAGCTTAAAAGGTTGAGAACCGCTGATCTAATTCCTCGAAGGTGATGGCTTACAGGCTAAAACCCTCTCTTCCAAATGCCTTGGACAAAAAAAAAACCCTGAGGTTGTGAACAGTGCATATACCTGTCCATACAAGTCTAAGAGAAAGTGGCTTCCTGAACCCATCAAATCAGAATAGGTAAGTCTGGCATAAAAGACTATGAGAAATGGTTTACGCATCTTCACCACAGGGGGATGACCTTTACAGTGCTGAGAAAAAAAACAACAGGACAATGGTTCATCCTGCACTGGGCTATAATAAATAATAGTATCTTGTTCAGGCCTTTACAGTGCAAAGTAAGAACCAACAGGAAAATGGCTCATCCTGCACTGGGCTATAATATCTTGTTCAAGCCTTGGTAAACTCTACTCCGGGTAGGCCCAGTGCTTCCAGGCTACATAGGTAAATTTTTTAAATTATTCCCAACATTCAGACCATTTTTTTATATATGTTTGTTCAAGGAAAGGTGCCCTGGCAGACAAAAGTGTCAACAAAGGGAATACCAGTCATCACCACAATATTTTATCAGCAGGATGCTAAAGAAATGGATTAAATAATGTGAATATAAACAAATAGCTTGGATTCGAAGCATGACTTCAAGTTAAACATCAAGAAAAAGAGTGCGTACAGTCTCCGTAGTTTTGACTCCATCAACAACACTTACCCTGTTTGTTCTTAAGTTCTCTCCCTTCCACCAGCCTTTGTCCTGCCCCGTCTTGCTGAGTATGGCAATTCTATCATTCACCTGCAGCGTCACCTGTGATGTGGATGTGGCAGCATAGTCGTAGATGGCCACAGCGTAGCCCAGGACTTTGGGACCACCTGGAAAGAATTCATCCACTGTTTCACACAAAGTAAAATCTTTGTCTCTCTTTTTTATCTTTTAGGTTCTTAACCCTCTACTGCCTGAAATTTATCATCCTCTTATTCATTTGAACTATGAGGATAACATTTTAGACAGTAATGGGTTTCCAGATTCAAGATTGATGAAAACTAAAACAGTGACCTGGGACTAGGCTAAATTTTGAAAGAGGCATGGCCCTAGCTAGATAGTGATTTCTAAAAGCAATATAGAATTCTCATTTAAAGAGATGGAGCAATGGTTCTTATCCTTATACTAAAATGTACATACATCAGCCTTTTAAAAAATATTAAATGAATAGAGCAAAATTTAGGTTATAACAAGAAAAGAAATATTACTTTAAAAAATAAGTTTTTACTCATTTCCTCAACGATAATAAAGATACTATTATTATCAAAACAAATCTCATCCAGTTGTAACAACATATATTTTACAAGAGATAACTATGTTATAAACAAACATTTAAAATGGAGAGATGACCATTATAAGCACTATAGATAGAATATAAACTTGATAGAGACAAGAGAACTCACTGGCCACTCGCTTGTAGGGGTACTTGAGTGTTGTACAGACATCAGGGAAACTGTCTGCCAGCTCCGTACTCTGATAAAACTCCACCAACTCCTGTGAACAAACATCAAAGCTTCAACCACAACTAATGACAATGTCATGTACATACATTTCTGACATTATGTCAACAATTACATAACAAATATATAAAACATCCATTGAAAAAAATCTAAAGCTACTTAAAACTATATCTACCAATAATGTACACATTATTTCCCTTATTTAATCAATATCAAACAAAATAATGAATACCAATAATTGAATGACTAATGGGGTATTTTTGTTTATTTCTTCATTCTTTTGTTAGGTACCATAAATAATTGTTTAAAGTATCAACTTGATGGGAGAATGTGTGAGGGAGAAAGAGCGTTAACAATTATTTAAGGGGACTAAATCCAACAGATTTAGCCATATATGTAAATACTGAAGTATTAGTTTCCCTTGTTGCTATTTAATAAAATAATGAATTACCAGTAATTGTCTAATTCATTTTTTTTTTATTAATTCCTGTCTTGTCTATGTCAATGAGTAATTGTGCAAATTTTCAGCTTGACCCGAGAATGGGGTGTGGGACAAATAACGTGTATATACTTTTTGCCAGACAGACATAGTGAGTTGATATAAGCTTTGCAAAAAAAAAATACTGTTTGTTTCATTTAGATTTTAGGAACAAGTACTATTCAAAAATTGATAGCATGGTCTTCAACTAGCACTACAACTATTTTTTCAGATGATCGTGAAATAACATTAAGTCCATTACGTATACAAAATAAACCTGACAGAGATACTATTTTTTTTTTCCACAAAGTCTGGAAATGATTATAATAGTCTCAAATTTGTATGTTCATGGTCACTATTACACACAAGATTTAGTCTTGTCAATAAGAGGTGCCCCTCCCGACAAAGCCATATATCCAACTGACCTGTACAGAGCCAAAGTAACGCAATTCTGCTAAATAAAACTGGCCATCATGTGTCCGGTTGACCTTAATATGTCTGACTGCATTGGCATATCTGAAATTAGCACAAAACAGTAATGATAAAATACAAACATTATAAACATGTATTCATAAAAATATTAACATCACAGATTGGAGAACAAAAATACTAGAAGACTTGGGGGATTCTCTTTGGAAAAATGGTCCAAAGTTAGTTTCTTTATAATCTTCCAAAACATATCCAATATCCTTTTTAAATTTAGTAGGAAAAGTTACAGCAATCAGCCATCGTTTTTTTCTAGCCAAGAAGGAAAGATACCATTGATTTGTCCCAAAATGAGGAACAAGCTGACTACAAACTTTTCCAAGTCCCTCCTTGAATTCTTTCCTATTGGTTAGTTCATGTTTGAGATGGTGACCAAAGAGCTAGGCAATGATGACCTGCACAGATGATCTACATCAATGATGACATACACTATGGGGAACTAGAGGTCAATTAAAACATCTCATAAAGACTTAATGTGTATATCTATCTATCTATATCTATCTATATCTATCTATATATATATATATATATATACATATATATATATATATACATATATATATATATATACATATATATATACATATATATATATATATATACATATATACATATATATATATATATATACATATATATATATATATATACATATATACATATATATATATATATATATATATATATATATATATATATATATATATATATATATGACCACATTCTTATATGCTTGCGAGTCTTGGACGCTGACTGCAGAGCTAGAGAGGAGGATCCTAGCAATGGAATTGGAGATGTTGCAGAAGACATTTAAATACTGCATCACAAATGAAGAAATTATAGACAGGGTTACTACAGGCTAACTATAGTAAAAAAAATGCAAACTAAAACCCTTTGGCTGGCTTGCAAAAGGAACAATACCATGAAAAAGAATTGGCAGACAGAGAAAGCGATGGGAAGACATAAAAGAATGGACAGGCCTGTCATTGAAAGAGGTTTTATCGAAAGAAAAAGACAGAGAGGAATGGAGAAAAGACGGGCGACAGATCTTGCGTGGTGCCCCATGGTCCAACAGACTAAGAGATAGGTAAAGGTGAAAGGGACATAACTTATGAAAATCCCAAAAACTAATTCAAATTAATGCTTACTTAATACTGAGACTCAATTCCCCAGCTCTGGCAGGGTTGTTAGTAACTCTGATTAAGAAAGTACCATCAGGTAGTGGATCTAGCGCCTGCTGAGCACCCTGTCTTTCCATCTCTCCCACATACCTAAAAATATGAGGAAAATAAAAACCATGGTCTTCCTTTATAATAGACATTGAATTCTTCCATTACTTACTTTGCAAATATTTCTTTAGTTATGAGGAGAAAAACCTTTCTTAATGTTCTCTAAGGCGAGATTCAAAGTAAAATTTCAATAAGCTAATGTTAGCTTTATATTTTCATCTAATTTGAAGAAGTTTTCATAGAAATAATTTAAAATTGATTTCAAGATTAAAAATTTCTAATTTATAAGACGTCAAAAAACTAAAACAAACACTAGTTCTATGTTGTAACTAATAAAAAACCAAATGCATCAAAACAAACAACTGTCTATGAGCAAGGCTAAACACAGTCAGCTGAAATGAATTATCCAATTAAGACTTACTGTTTAAATGCACAATTCAGGCCATGGGAATCGGGTAAGTACGCTTGAAGTTGGCTTGGCTTCCTATAAAGGGGGCTCGAGGTTCGACACCCAACTCAAGCAGAGTTGTGTTTACTGAGCGCCTAAAGGCAGCAGGGAAAACCTCCCAGATACCTCCTCCCCCCCACTGGTCAAAAAACAAGATTGGATCATAGTGCTCTGAGCATGGTTATAAGCATGAACGTAGCGCTATATAAAAGCTATAATTATTATACTTTGTGCTTTTTGGTTTAAACAAGGTAAAACAAGGTAAAACTAATCGTGGATTTCAAATACACTACCAGTCATGTTTTCAAGAGAAGATACAAACAATACAATAACTTTTCTCAACTAGACTTTATCTCATTTTTTTGAATTGCAGAAAGTGTACAGAATCCACAAAAGGTTTGGCACAGTTAAGTTTTTTTTAATGTTGAGACTCTGGTGAGTATATTATGAAATTGAAGAATTTGTAAACTCTGTTTTTGTAAGGGAGAGAGTGTCGTGGGTATCGCTATAATAGACTTTTTTTAAGCCTTAAGGTCTCAAAACGTTTATTTTTGAAAAATTATGTGGTTTTAGTGGCAGAATTTGTGACATATGCCTATTTCCTAGCTTGTCTTCCCTTATTGGTAATAGGCAGTGTCTGAGATCGATGAAAACCAGAAATATTCTATATTCTTCCTTTGCATCTCATTAGCTTTATTTCCCCTGAATCCCTTATCACCACGATAGCAATGTCTTCCATAAGATATTTAGAATGTTGAAAGGCTTAAGCTGGGAAGTCCTTATAAACTAAATAGCTTCATATCCATTCCCTTATCATAATTGCTTACAAAACATAGTCGTTGATGTTCAATGGGAAGAAACCCTCTCAGGCCCCCTCCAAAAATTACATTAAGTTAATGGACCAATAACTGCAGGGCAGGAACTAGTCATGCAACTAAGTGGCAACATCTCAAAGCAAGGAAACAACAAGTGGAGCTATAGCATAGCACTGAAGCTGCCATTTCAATCAATGCAATGACTAAAGCTGGCAGAAAGATTGGTCTACCAAATAAGGTTTTTGTCAAGTGTAGCAAGAGGAAAGATTTTCTCATGATAGCTACCCATTACACAGTCATATCTAATGGATCAGGAGGCGTGGTGGCTGAGTGGTAAAGCACTTGTCTTCTGAAACAAGAGGCTCGGGTTCGAATCCTGGGATTCTAAATTTCAGGATTTTTAGGGCACTCAAGTCACCCAACTCATTAAAACCTGACATTTATTGGGGACAAGTAAAGGCTGCTGGTATTGTGCTAGTCACATGACACTTTTGTTATACGTGGGCCAAAGAAATAGATGTCCATTATATCATCTGCCCCAAAGATTGCAAGGTCTGAAGGGGTACATTACTATGTAATGGATTAAGATTAAAGGGTTCAGGATTATTTAAGGTAAAAAAAAAATAAAAGAACATTTTTATGTTTTTTGTTTCTTAATTTGTTTTTCGTTTCAGGTGGATTCCTATAAATAAAAAACAATGTATGCCTACGAGTTTTAAGCATGCAGGGTCTTAGTTGTGAAATTTAAAGAATACAATGCTAATGGTACTAGTCATAAATACTTTGACCATAGGAAACTCAAGACATTCATGCTGTGGTAATTTAAAGTTGAGATTACACGATTGATACAAAGGGTAAATTATACTCACACTTCACTGCAATGACATGGAAGGAGTGTGTGTGGTGTGTGTGATTGGGGGGGGGGGGGTAGTGCAAACACACAGGAGTACTAACTATAAACATACCATGGGTAACTGTTCAGTTTGGCTACCTGCTGCTGCAGCTGACGCCCGGGAGGGGGCCTAAGCAGGGACGCAGGACTGCTGCTCCCATTGGACATACCCCACTGCTCGTACGAGTCTCCTCGAGGCGTTCTAGTCTACAGTACAAAATGCACAACCAATAAGCATGCGATGAGTTAAAAAAAGAAAAAAAAACAACAAAAGAATGATAAAGCAAGAACATAGTCAACAACTGAAAAGGTTAGAACAAAATCTCAAATTCAACATGCTGGGGGGTGAACGAGTTCTGCTGATTGATGACAAGCCCGCATACTTAACATAACAAGTCTCTTCTTGGGACACTCCCTGTCCATGTCTAACTAAGATTAACTTTACTGTCATTTCTTTTTTGGGTAAATGTATGCTCTACATAATTATGAACTACAGAGGCTGTGGGAAAAAGAATTCTGTCTTTGTCACACAATACAACAACATCAACATGCAAGTTAATATTAGAGACTCAACATGACAGAAGAAAATCACAGGATTGAAATGTAAAAAAAAACAAAACACTAACTGTAAGTAACAAAGAGAAAGTACATGCAGTTCATCTAGATATAGCTTTAGAGAAAATGATGATAATTATAAGACAAATTTTTCAAAATCCAGAGGAGGATAAACATAAAGCAAAACATTTCATCCCCATAGAAACAATTTCTTAGAAACAAAGAATCCAATGTTTTAACAACACAGAAACCAACGTTTCAAAAAAAACATAGAATCTAATGCTTCAAAAACATAGAATCCAATGTTTAAAAAAAAACCCATAGAATCTAATGCTTTAAAAACATAAAATTCAATGTTTCAAAAAAAACATAGAAGCCGAAATTTCATCTCCTTTAAGTTCTATGTTCCATATTTTGTTTAATGTAGCCCAATCTTGTTGATCAACACTGACATGTGATGCCACACTTAACACATTACAACTAACCAACTTTTTTTTTTTACTTTAGTGACAATGATCATACAGGCAAACCTTAAAAAAATATGTTGCCATGAAAGTTTGATACAGAAACTTCTGATATTAAATACGTTTAATACAGCTAATTTTGCTATTATATTATATTTATATTATTGGCTCCGGGGGCAGTTTCCTTTCTTTCTCATCTAGATGAAAAATATGTGTGGCCAAAGTGAGTTATGAACAAAACAAGAAAAAATGAAGAAATCTGGTGAGTATGAACAAACACACACAAAAAAAAAAAAAAAAAAAAAAAAAAAAAAAAAAAAGGGAGATTCTGTTAATAAAGAAGGAGGAAAAATGCACAACAATATCAACAACAAAAGTAGAAAGCTGCCCAAAGTGGTGTGGCAGGGCGCAAGCATGTTTTCAAACGGAGTAACTGTTCATACCAGAGCTGCGAGGGGAACCCTTTGGGCTCCCTTTTCTTGGGCAAGGCAGGCACGCAGCCCGAGTCTTGCTCCTGGGGGCTCTCTCTGGTTGATTTTAAGCTCCCACCATTCTGGTTAAAGCTACTGCCGCTAGCTTGTCCAGTCAGTTTCAATGCCTTTGGTTCACACCCAGAAGAGGTGGGGTAAACAAAAAAATAATAGAAAGACATTTCATTACAAGTTAAGCTTCTGAGTTTACTTGCTATAGATATAACGTTTAAAATGTTTTCTACACTGAAGCATAATAGCATAGCTAAACCATTTGGTTACTATACAATGAGAACTGTTATTCTGGTAGTAGTGTAGAATCTGATGCTCCAAACTATTTTCCAATGTGTAGATACTTTCAGCATCTCAAAGAGAATAATGGAAATGAAGGATGAAAGATATGAAAGACACTTACTCTCTTCTCTTTGACACAATTAGAAAGGAAGTAACCTTCTTCACCCATTGATGATTTCCCCTGAAATAAAAAAATGTACAAGTTGGTCAAAAAACAAAAGCAACAAACCATTACTAATGTCTTTCTTTTTTTTTTTAAAAACTTATTTGCTCACTTTAATTTCAATGTCAAAGTTTGGAGCCAAGGGAGTGAAATACTTTTTTGTAACTGACAACAAATGTGAAATAGTGTCATATTTCCAATTTCATTTACACATTGGGCTCTCTGTAGGGTTTCTTTTTTAAATAATTTGGTGGAAAACAGAAAATAGCAGTCCACATCACTAGAGAAAAATAAGGGAACTCTCTTGCTTTATTTTTATTTAATCCATTGGACAGTAAGATTTCTTGTCATTGAAAAGCTGAGAAAAGTGAGCTAGTGCTAGAGCTAGTGTGTCTTCCAATAAAACTCTACTCTACTGCACTGGAGCTAACCTTCATTCTGCTACTCTATGATTTCACTGTTACTTTAATGAGTATGACACAAGTAATAGAATACATAAACTGCACTCAAATAAAGTCAGGTGTGTTTCAAAAGCATGTGTAAAGAGACTTTTTTCAGAAAGGTTAATTCCCAATTTCTGGGATCTTGTATATCTTTTGTCTACCAGTAATCCTTGTTTGTTAAATTAGTTTCTTTTTTTAAGAAATCAACTGAAGTACAGATATAGAGGAAATAAAGAAAGAGAATGCGATGGGAAGGCCACATAAAAGACAGAGAGGAATGGTGAAAGATGGATGACAAATCTTGCATGGTGCCCCAACGGACCAACAGACTAAGGGATAGGTAAACGTGAAGGTAAAAAAAAGTCATTCTCCGAAAGTAATAAAAAAAATTGTTTAACTCAAAAGTCTTGACTTACTTTCCACCAGGTACTGTCAGGCTTGGATATGATATCTATCTCCTCGTTCTTTGAGAGATATAAAGCTGGCCGGAAGTTTCCAGGTGGAGGAGGTTGGCCACGATATGCTGTCTCCACCACCGCCTTGACAGCTGGAGATAGACAAGTTAGAATCAATCCACAAACATGAGCACTCACTAACAGATACAATAAATCCACAAACAGAACTCCAAACAGATGAGGCTAGTCCACATACATAACCTCTCACAAACGGATGTGATCAATCCAAAAACACCAGCACTTGTTGAAAAAACAGATCTAAAATCTTCACAGATATTATAACAGCAAGGATATAAAAAATTTAATAGTTTTCCCCTGGCAGAGATACATCAAATATATTAACACACTATTACTGTAGACAGACACTAAAATAGAATAAATAACTAAATCTTCGGATGACATTTGAGGAATTCATGCAACAGCATGTAGCACCTAGGCAACTTTTTCACTGAGTTATCATAAAACATTTAGCAAACCTAGGTAGAGTAAACTAAGACCAATCGTTATAGAAGACCTGCAACGTCACAACCTGTGGGCAGTTTAGACCAATAGCTTGTTGCCATGACATACAGGCCTTTCCACAAGTTGTGACCTTGCAGGTCAGTGATGAGAAATCTGTAACGAATGGTCTTGAGTAAACTCACTTAACAAAAAGTTCTTGTTATGAATGCCTACCAAAAAGTCATCAAGGTTATTTCTAGTACTGTGAAACTAATGGTGGCAGGTCTGGTTCAGATTTGATGTTAAAAAGTTGAATATAAAACTTTTTATATCTATGAAATTAATAACATATTTCAAGGGGAAAAAACCCAACTCAACTTGTGTTTTTAATAAGGAAAATAACGAGGTAAGTTCAAAAACATGATTTTTTCTCAAATCGACCATTAAAAAAAATTAATGAAACAAAAATTGAAAAATTTATTTCATTACTTAATATCTATTAACTCCTGGAAATTTTATCTGTTCACAACTAATGTTAAAGGCTTGAGTAAAGCAGACTTAAAACTGTATGTATCTCTCTAAAGGGTAGTTCTATTAAGAAAAACTTTCAGCCTAAAACAAACAAAAAGCTGACATTGTCTCAAAAGAGTATGAAGAGTATTGACTTACCAATAATTGGAACTGTTCTTGGAGGCCTCTGTGGTGCTGAAATGCAAACACTAACATTAAACTTCTAATTGAGTAGTGAATAGTTTTAATAACATTTTTATTTTAAGGGAGAAAACAAATGTTCAAGACAGTTTGTTCCTGAAGCCAAAATCTGTAATGTTAATTTGACATTGCTGAAGAAGTTTGTTTATTTAAATCTAGTGGACCTAATCCATTCCCCAAGTATAATTTTGTTAGTTTGTAAAATGTTTGACATGTTTAGGATGCTACTTCAGAATTGAAGATAATTTACTTCCTGGTCCAAAGATCCTGTAGGACAATGGTGGATGGCAGCGGCAGGATATGAGCCTGGGAACCAAATAACGGCCTGGCACGATTTTCACTTGTTAATATCCAAATTTGGCTTAAATATAAATCTAGTGACATTTCAAATTTTGAATATCTTTTTTATTATAAATCTGTTATCTTTGAAAAAAATTTTTTTTTTATTAAATTTTTAAACAAAGTCAATTATTAACATCATCAATTTTTATTTATTAGATTTTTATTTCAGAATGAGTTTAAATTTCTGTATGGGTGTAGTGTGATTGTTTTGCTGAAATTAGCTTGAAGATATATTAAACTCAAGAAAAAATTATATACTACAATGTGTTTCTTCAATGGTTTTTTTTATATAACGGCAACTCCAAACCTGCAGATGTGACATTACCTTGAGAGACAATAAACATGATTGTATGTTTTATATGAGACAGTATAGTTGACTAGATTAACAAAGCACTAAATCCAAAAAAAGGTATGTTTCAAATCCAAGATACAGTCACTCAGTAACAAAGAAGCCTGATTACAATGTGTGTACCCAAGTCTTCCTCTCTTGCACAATAACTCATGTCCTTTTGTACAGCTAAACTTAAAACCTATAATACAATGTGTGTACCCAAGTCTTCCTCTCTTGCACAATAACTCATGTCCTTTTGTACAGCTAAACTTAAAACAGCTGATGAAGAGATTAGTGGCTAACACTTCAAAAACAAGCAACACTTTTAAACAGATAACAAGCTAGCACCTACAAGAATATACAATAACCACTCTTAAAATAGATAAGGATGTAACACGTCCATAAAGGCAAACACAAAAACTACTCTTAGAAACAGATAAGAATCTTACACGTCCTAAAATCTGAGCAAACAAAAAAGTCACATGTTTAATTAATGTAACAGGAACAAGTTGTTGCTGTATCAAAAGAAACAGAGAGAAAAAAAACAACAAGAAAAACATTTTAAAAAATACTTTTAAAAAATAAATTATTATTTATTATTATATCAGTTTGGATCAGTCATGTAATTATCTGTATTTTTTTACCTAGACATAATAACTCTATGCAATCAAAACTTTTTTCCAATAGTTTTTGTTTAGCTTTTAGCTTTCTCAATACGCTTATCACTTGTCTGGACCAGTTGTGAAAGGGGGAGGGAAGAAGGGGGTATCTTGATGAATGTTTACATGATATTTTTTTATATTCATAAAAAAATTTTCACTCTGGGCTTGAGTCCTCAAGGGGACTAATTCAACTCATACCACTACATCTGTCAAGTATGATTTCTTTCCCTTGTTCAAGATACCAAACAAAATAATTACCAATAGTAAATCAACTAATAGGTTAATTTTTTTTAGATTGATTCTTGTGCTGTCAGGTAAAAAGAAATAATTGTGCAAAATTTCAGCTTAATCCTAGATTGGGTGTTTGAGAAATAACCTGTACAAACTTTTTACCATACTATACAGACAGAGTGAGTTGATATAAGCTTTGTAAAAAAAAGGTTAAAGTACTTACGTTGGGTAGATTTTCCTATACATTCTTTATGCACAACTTTTTTAGTATCTGGAAAATTAAACAAGCATTTAAAGGTATAGAAAATGAAGAGTACATATCTTTTAAAAGAAAGAAATAGGTGACTTCGAAATAAGCAAATCAAATTTGTGACAAATTTCACTTGAATATCTTTGCATACATTTTGTTTGTAAAAGTTTCAAAACATTATGTGAGAACTAGAGAGGACTGTGTACCAACCATTGGCAAGTCTGAGTCATGCAAACTTAATAACAATGGTGAATGGGTCAGAATTGACCCAGCCACCTGGGAGACAGAAGCACATGACAGAGCATCATGGCATCACGCTGTGAAAACTGGCGCACACATTGCTGAGGAAAAGAAAACAGCGCTGGCAGAAGAAAAGCGCTAGAGAAGGCCAATGACACTAGCTCCAACTGGAATAACCTGCCCAGTGTGAAGCCAAACATTCCAGACTCACATAGGTCTCACCAGCCACATGAGGAGGAACAAAAGCCCTCAGCCCCGTGGATGACAAAAGTGGTCATCATCGAACCACAATGGACGAACTATATAACAATGGTGAATTAGACATGTTAATGCATTCACCCAAAACTATTTAATTTACTTCTGAAATATTTCGTCTTCTGTCATAGAATGTCTAAAGTGAATAGAGAGTGAAACCACTTGACTGTTCCCAGGTTCATTTTAATGAAAGAAGTTGTGTAAGAACAACAAAAGAAAATAATTTCAAAAATTAAATTTCGAAACAAAATTATTTTCTTCATAAAAGATTTCATTTAAGAACATCTAGCAGACATCTGCAGCCTGTGAGCTCTCATTAATATTTATGAGACCACCTCCACAAGGGTAAAGTGATATGACTAACCAGTAGTGGCTAGGACTAATTCTTTCAAGTGCTTCTTCATCCCTAATGCAATTAGAGCATAGAACATGTCTGAATCAGGCTGAATTGAAGGATGCTTACAAACAAAATCCAAAACAGTAACAAGAACAAAAATACTTTTTTTAATTGTATCAATTTGTTTGGACCAGCCATGTAATTAAATTTGTAAAAGATCTAGACTAACAATAATAAATCTGTGCCATGAGAAATACTTTTACCAATTGTTTTGTTAAGCATAATTTTATGCTTTCAGCTTTTTCGATTGCAAGGTCTGAAAGGGGAACTTTACTACTTTACTTTTTTTTTTTCTAAATGGGCCATGATCCTATCACTTGTCTGGGCCAGTTGGGAAAAGGAGGGGGGGGGGGGGGGGGGGGGGGGTATGTGGGTTAATGTTACTGTAATTGCTTTTTAAATGAATTTTACAAAGTTGCACTACTTGAATTTGAACTCTGGTCTCGAGCCTCCTCAAGGGGACTAATTCAACTTATACCATCACATCTGTCAAGTACAATTTCTTTCCCTACCAAACCAAATAATAAATTACCAAAAGTTAAGTAACTAATTTGTAAATTTTTAAAAAAATAATTCATGTTTTGTCAGGTACAAGAAATAATTGTGCGAAATTTCAACTTGATCTGAGATTGGGTGTGGGAGAAATAATGTGCAGCAACTTTTTACCAGACATACAGAGTGAGTTGATATAAGCTTTGTAAAGCGTTCACAGGCTACCCCCATTACAAAGTACACTTTATATTTTATATAAGAGCATTGTTTATGATGGCAAACACATTCCCTAGCTTACCTGAACATATGTAACCTTGATAGAATATACCTCTGAAAGTAAAGACAATGGAATATAGAATCAGTGAAATAGCTTTCAATGCATGCAATATCTTATCTTATACAATACAGACGTTACTTCAAAAAAAGAAGAATATGTTAGACAAAACTCACACACAGCAAAATGCCATTAAACAGAGCGTACATAGCGTGATCAGGATTTTATAGAATCAATTGTTAAGTTTCCAAATAAAAAATATATGTGTAATTTTGTTCATTACACCATGGAATCCCTACATCTAAGATATATTTGCAGTTATCGAAGCTGACATTTTCAAACTCAGTACCAAAACCATCTTTCTCTATAAGGCACTAAAATGGCAGCAGAAAAATTGGCACTTAATGGGGTAGTGTCCTCTATGAAATAAGTATATATATACTGTTATGATGCCGCAAAATCTTTATGGACATAACTGTCCAAGATTAGTGAAGAAAGTAATTTAAGTTTGTTTGCAGTTAATTTTTTTCCCCAAGCAATTTTAATATTATTGCTTTTATATAGCGTATATTTCATGCTTATAGCATGATCTGTGTGCTATAGTCTAATCTCGTTTGTGAACCTTTTTTTTTGGGGGGGGAAGGGGGTCCTGGGAGAAGGTTTCTGTGCTGCCTTTATGCACTCAGTTAACACAACTCTGCTCATACTTGAGCCCCCTTGTTAGGTGGCCAAGCAGTTGTGGCCTCTCAGCCACACATCTAATTTCTTTGTATGTTTATTAGCTTTTCAACCCAGAAGTTATTCATTTTTTTTGTTATAACCAACTCTTAGATGGTTACATGCAACATTGAAGTAAAATCTCAACAGGTTTGTCCTTAAGTTTACAAAAGTCGACAAGTAAAATAAAAACTCAAACCTGAGCAGTTTCCCACAGACGTCACACTCTCTTGGGGTATCAAAGGTCTGCATGATATAGTTTCTACCAGCAGATGGGTTGCTATTGTCACTGTAAACAAATTTTGGTTAATTAAATGTTGACCAAGTGTTTGACACAGGTTTATAGTTTTAACAAAAGTTATTAACATATTATGCCCATAAATGAAAAAATAGGATTAATCTGAGCCAATTCCTTTCAACGCTTGTCTGATATTTAAATAATCAGGTCATATACAAATTGCTTCAACCTTTTCTGTGACAAATGGTTTACAAGAATAACATTTGCCTCTTTCTCATGATAATGTACACTTGGATAAAACTAAATCAGGATTCCAGATGCTTCCACTATTACTCCATATCCATATCCCTTCATTTTCAAGGCCTTGTTTTATAAGAAAAAAAAAACTTTATAATTGTTGTCTACTTTGCTCCCATCCATAAGAGATATTACTACAGAGCTCTATGATTGATCTACATGAAACATTGAGAAGAAGTTGTAACACATCCCAGATATTCAGGGGATGGGGTAGTAAAACTGTTTTAGATTAGGTTTTCATTTTAACTCTTGTGTTTATGTGTGCAATGTTATCACAGCGCCTAGAGCATACATTTTGCGCGCTAAAATTTAATTATTATTTTTGATACAATCCAAAGAACACTTGCAAGCTCAAACAGCTGCTTGATCAATAGATATAAAGGAATCTTAAAACTTTTTTTTTTTTCAAAATAACAAAGGTTTATTTCAGTAGATGAAAAATGTTTCTTATCTAGCTACCCTAATCTCTAATCTAAAACTGTCTTTATAAGCTTCTGTCTAAACATATCACAATTTGGTTCTACATTAATATTGATCTATCCTACTTGTAGTAGCAATGTACCTTGACAGTATCCAACCTGGAATATGATAAATCCCAAATACCATACATTACTATTCTTTGGGTGGTATTAACACTCTCTCAACCCTCTCCCACCACCAAATAAAAGCAACAACTTTGACCAACTCAGTGCCATATTAACAGCCTCTCAACCCTCTCCCACCACCATATAAAAGCAACAACTTTGACCAACTCACAGTGCCATATTAACCCTCTCCCACCACCAAATCAAAGCATCAACTCACAGTGCCATATTAACCCTCTCCCACCAAACAAATCAAAGCAACAACTCATAGTGCCATATTAACCCTCTCCCACCAAACAAATCAAAGCAACAACTCACAGTGCCATATTAACCCTCTCCCACCAAACAAATCAAAGCAACAACTCACAGTGCCATATTAACAGCCTCTTTCCACTTATCCCTTGCGTCTGCAGTTTTGGCAAAAAAAGTAAAAGCGTTTGCCTTGTCCTGTTTCACCATGATGAATGGAAAGCTCCACTGTAAAAAAAAAACCAACAAAAAACCTAGATATGAGGCAGGTTGCTGAATCAAAGTCAATCATTATTATCAACATTAATGTCATTTGATTGTTTTATTAGATCAGAAAGTCATTTAAAATTCTTCAGTCTTGCTTGGCCATTAATGAACGGTCTTACAGTTAAATGAAATGTAATTTTTGTGTGATTGTTATTTTTTTAAATGTTAGTTTGTTTTTTGAGATGTTAATCCAAAGGTGTCCAATGAGTAGAAGAAAAACAAAAAGTTACCGGTCGCTGCACATTCTGTGGATGGAAAGAAAAGAAAAAAGCAGCATTAGAAAACTAAGAATATCTTAGAAGCACTTCAAGAACACAAACTGTGCCTCCACTCGGACTCACACCTATAACATTCAGATTGGAAGCTAAGCATTATCCCCTCAACCTGCCTGTTAATTCCACCTTATCTACAACCCTTTTTCCATCTACCTTTGTCTACAACCCTTTTCCCATCTACCTTTATCTACAACCTTTATTGCATCCACTTTTATCTACAACCTTTTCCTCATCCACTTTTATCTAAAACCTTTTCCTCATCCACCTTTATCTACAACCTTTATCGCATCCATCTTTATCTACAACATTTTCCTCATCTACCTTTATCTACAACCTTTTCCTCATCCACCCTTATCTACAACCTTTTCCTCATCTACCTTTATCTACAACCTTTTCCTCATCCACCTTTATCTACAACCTTTATTGCATCCACTTTTATCTAAAACCTTTTCCTCATCCACCTTTATCTACAACCTTTATCGCATCCATCTTTATCTACAACCTTTTCCTCATCTACCTTTATCTACAACCTTTTCCTCATCCACCCTTATCTACAACCTTTTCCTCATCCACCTTTATCTACAACTTTTTTTCTAATCCACCTTTAACTACAACCTTTTCCCCATCCACCATTATCTACAACCTTTATCTCATCCACTTTTATCTACAACCTTTATCGCATCCATCTTTATCTACAACCTTTTCCTCATCCACTTTTATCTAAAACCTTTTCCTCATCCACCTTTATCTACAACCTTTTTCTAATCCACCTTTATCTACAACCTTTTCCTCATCCACCTTTATCCAGAACCTTTTCATCATCCACCTTTATCTACAACCTTTTCCTCATCTACCCCAACTTCAACCTTGTTCTCTTCTTAACTCTCTTAGTTCCAAAAGATCTACTCCGAGGTGTTAGTAGATGCACCAAAGTATGTTTTAAAAACTTCAGCACTTGACGGAGAAAGTGGTCCACAAGTTTGTGCCCTCACCTTCTCGTTCTTTTTCTCTGGGATGCTTGGGCTGTCATCTATCCTGAACTCGCCCAGCACTATTGCGTCCTTGAAACTGTACGTGTCCCCCTGTTAAGGAAATACATACAAGGCAAAACATAACGCGTGAAAACAAAAACAATGAGTCCATAACCCATAGGACATCGATGGAGTCTACCAAGCTAAATCCAATTAACTACTTTATAGAGTTAACATCATCTAAAAACAAAATGAATTTTTCTAAAGGAATCAGCAGTATGGACTGGACATAAACATGACAGGCTTAACTTTTTTTTAAAATGACACTCAACATGTCACCTCTATGCAGAGCAATTAACCACAGCAATATATTTACAAAAAGAAACTGCTATTCAATATAGTTTTGTTTTTTCTTTCAAGAACATTTATCTAAACCAGACAAGGAGAAAAATATTCTGACAAGCTCATGGCAGCAATCAAGCTATAATAAATTACTTTTTAATTAGCAGGAACATTTCATAAATGCTGCATGTATCGATTCACTGCTGACATTACAGTTAATGGTTATATTTAAATACTAAGATGGCATTTTGTTGTCAATGAAGCAGGTACTACCACCTACATGATTGGAAAGTGCATCAAGCGAATATGATAACATAAGTATAATGCTTAAGATACAAGGACTAGGTTGGCCAAAAAGGAGGTGGGGTTATGGCATGATGAATTCCTAAAAAAAAAAAAAAAAAAAAAAAAAGCTAACCCATTTCTAAATGATAACCAGACAAAAAAAATTATCTATATATTTATGTAAACTCTCTAAATGAAAACTTTCTGAAAAAAAAAAAAAAAAAAAAAATCTATGCAGATTTTGCAAACCTATTTTATGTGGATAAAAAAATTAATGGGTACCTATCATACTATAATTTAAGTGTAGCACCATGGTAAGCTTAAAACATATCCAAGTAAAATGATTTGATACACAGATTAGTATTTGTTTTTTTTTTTTTTTGCACAAGAAGAAGTGGAACAAGCTATTACTGGTCCAGCAAATGTCAGTAGTTTTATCCCACATCATTTATAATAAACTAGTGTTAAACAAGTTTAAATTGATCAGCATAAACTGACTGATCATAAATTGTATAGAAGCAGATGTAGGCTTATTTTCAAGAATACAATCTACTAATTGCAGTGAAAATATTTTCAAGAGGCTATCCTATTTAAAAAAAAAAAAAAAAAAATAAGTTATAAAACAAACAAAAGTGAACAGAACAGATTTTAGGCAAACTAAACCAAAATGAAGAATAATTGTTAGATTCTTAGTCTCAAACAATGAAAGGGTACAATAAAACAAGATTCGAACCAAACCAACGATGCAAGTTACTTGAGTGCTTCAAGACATTATACTCAAGTGGCATGCATACAGTTCCATTTTATATGACTTTGTTATTTATCACGTATTTCATTGAGCTTTCTGTTAATCATAATGCACATACATTGAAACATTCCTTTTAAAAAGCTTGGATTCAGGGAACTGCGTGTGAAGGAATGTAACAACAGAGGTCAGCCTCTATCAAATCAACAAATCAAAAGTCATGCAAATGACTTAAGTTTAGAGAAGCTAATTATAGAACAACAACAAAAAATGTAATGCTTGAAAAATTAAGATTTTTTTTTTTTCAAATATCAACCAAAAACAGACAAAAGAAATATTTTGATAAAAATGATTGTGTGTTCCCACATGAACAACAGGCTTCACAGACATGCAGCTGGACAGGATAGTACTATTTTTAACATACAGACCATCATGCATTAGTGGCATCTGCTTCTGTTCTTTCAACTGAGAACTTAATAAAGCACAATGAGAAAGAGCTCCTCCCTATGTTACAACAAGAACTATGTCTAAGGAAGACAGACAAGTTTTATTAAGAGAAAAAATAAAAGCTTTTTAAAATGAAGCAAGGATGTCAGGAGTATTAATTGAACATTAATGTAAAACATAGCAAACAAGAAGAGTTTTTTCCCCTTTCCTGATCCCCCTCATGATAATTTGTTTTTCCCAGAGAACCTTTTCAACTGTATTATCTCTTGCATTGTCAATTGAGCCTTGTCAAAGTTACCTAAGAAAATATTAACTTGTGATTTGTTTTTAATTTTCATTATTTGAGATGATGAACCATTAAATGGTAACGCACCTGGCCATATTTATTGCCTTAATAATTACAGCTAGTTTGCCAGGGTCAACTTAAAAACATCTTCAAAATCCATATTAATATAATTCAGGCTTGCATAGGAATTATACCTATTTGTACATAACATAAAAAAATATTTTACCGAAAAATATTCGGTTAAGGATTTAATTATGGTTTATAGCCAGGACTAAGCCACTAAACAGTAATAGTTAGCTCACCAAACAGCTGGGATGAAGTTTATCTTGAAGAACGTGGCTAATACTTTCTGGTCATGGCCCAGACTTCTAAAACTGCTTTAAATAAGGGAACTAATGCCATCACAGGGTTATTTTAACAAGTTAACTTCTACATCTGAACTTGTACCCAGAATTCTGAAAACTAGCCTCACATTTAGATAGAGAGATAATACAGTTATGTTGGTTATAACGATTTAGAATGTAAATTTTTTTGTTTTCTTTTCATCCGAACCTCGATCTGGACTTAGTAACCCTTTCAGAATACTGCCAGTGTTACTTTCGGACAACATTGTGCCAAATTGGGGGAAAAGGAATCTGTTAATAGTTGTAACAATTTAGTAACGAATGAGAGAGAGTGAGATAGAGAGAGAGAGAGAGAGAGAGAGAGAGAGACAAGATGAAGAGGTTAAGAACATTCTCTCTAATTTTATGCTTTCTTTGTCTCATACATAATCCTTACCCACAGAAACTTGTCCACCATCTACAGACAGGGTGGGGGGAGCACAAAGGAGAAGAAAACAACCAAATTAATGACACATTGGAATCAGGGGTGGAGGGAAAGGGGGGGGGTCTGGTTGGGAATGACAGCTGTCAGTGGGAAAACTAATAAAAAAAAAAAAAAAAAACAAGATGGTACAATTAATTAAAATAACATTCAACATTAGTTGTCATTAGTTGCCCAAGATATAAATTATTTTTTTTTTAAACCTAGTTAGATCAATAGATGAACCATAAAGAGAAGTCCCACTGACAAGCTGTCACACAAATTAGAAGACGAGCCTATAAATAAAACTTAAATGTATTATAATTTTTAAAATGTTTCAATTTGTCAGCTCTCTCCCCTAATGCATTTTTATAAAACATTTAGACATACTTCTACCCTGACGCCAGGGATAAATGACATAAGAAAACAAACAGTTAACCTAGCTAGTAAAATAAAACAAAAAGTATTATCAACATTTTTAAATAACAAATAAATATGTAAAACAAATTCCAGAATAAAAGATGTCTACAAGTGACAAAATAATAGATAATCCAGTAGAACAGGCTTTAAAGCAAAGATATCATGAATGGTCTTTGATGCAATTAAACAGACAAGTCCTGGCAAAGTAAATAAGGAAGTAGTCTGTATTTTTTAACAGGTCAGCTGCATAGGTGCAGGGGGGAGGGAGAAATATATTAATTGTCCCACAAACATGTTTTCATCTTCTGTAAAGAATATAAACCTACAATTAAAAAAAAGATTTTCTGGGCTATGTTTCTACTTCAACAGTGAGACATGACTAGCCAGATTGTTTACTTTTTTTTATACAGCTTTGAAATACTGAAGACCCATGACAAGCAATTAATAGCTATAAAAACGCACAAACTTTTATGGCTTTGTTCATGAGCACATTATCAGCTGTGATGCATAAGAAAGCCACATTCTATGCAATTGATACTTGGCTATATGAGCAACACTTTAAGCAGAATAATTCAATGAATGGATTCAAAATTGGTATGTAACTGACTAGACAGTTTGTCCAAATGAAAATATATTTAAGAGTAAAGCTTTTGAAATGTGAATTAACCAGTAGCACAGTTTCATCCATTGGTCAAATTCTTTTTTTTTTTTTTAGCATCAACATCATATATAAATAAAAGTCTTTGGTTACAGAAACAATTTTAAATCAGGTCAGGCTATGCAGTCCTTACAACCAACAGGGAAATTTCAAGACTTATTCACCAGCCAAAATACAACTTCAAATTAAAATGGCTTAACTGCTTCTTCTTCTTCTTCTAGCCAGCTTTTTGCTGCTGAGCTGTGGGCTCTTTTGCAGACTGGGCCAAGGAAAAATAGTGTGCTGTTTTCTTCAGCACAAATGGCTTAACCAAACATTTTCTCTAAGCATCTATTCTATATAATGATCAATAGCAAACAAATTCAGTAAAAAAAAAAAACAAACTAGCTGAATACTGAAGAACATATGTAACTTCTAAAACCAATACCAACAAAGTGAGGACTTGCTCCAATGTAGGAGTTTGAAGAAAGGAATCCTGTTATAGAATCTTATCTTTATGATTTAAAAATAAAGATCAGAAAATGGCTTTTTGCCCTTCCCATCAGCTATAATGCTTGCTATTCTAGAGCCATTCTAGCCTGCCAGGTAGCTAAATAAAACAATCATTCTAAAATAATGTTCAACACTGTTTTTAGTTTAATCATTAATACTAAGTTTCTACACATACAAAAAAATGTTATGTACATGGCTGTAAATATGTGTTTGATGACAGAAAGATAATAAGGTTACACATGTCTACCACATATAAAAACCAGTCCATTCTGAAACACTGCTCTAGCTACATCTGAATGTGCACTCACTCGTAGGTATAAAAGTACACTTAGAGATACACATGTATATCACTAGGACTAAAGACACACTGGCATTCCAATGCAAACCTGTGGCCAAAGTAAAGACACAACAGAACAGAACAGATGTAATAGATTTACAACACACACACACCATTACAGGAGGATGCAAAATAGCATAGAAGAGTTATACCATGATAAATGTAAACTATGTCTACTTTTACACGCCTATTTAGATTTGTATCCAAAAAGTTTTCCAACCTTCCAAGTTAATTTTCTGATTGTATTTTTTTTTTCAATATTACATTAATATTTTCAGTGTAAAATATGTTGAGCAATGAGAGGTCTTTTCCGGGTGACAAAACAACTTAAATTACTATTTCAAAATAAGATTTGCCAATGCCAAGCCTGAAGACCTTTGGAACCAAAACATTTTGAGAAGATATATTTCTTCTGTTGCCCCAATTTGATATACCTCAAAGAGACCACAACATCCCAGCATAACCAACATTTTGTGACAGTGCAGAAGAGTTGAGAAGAAAACAGCTTGCTACTTTCCCTTAACAGACTGCAAAAGAGCTTGCAGCTCAGCAGTGAAAAGCTGGACAGACCAAGAAGACCTATTTCCTAGTTATTTCTTTCTGAACACAAGTGCTGTCCAAGTCTAAGAACAATCTTTTAAACAGGGGAAAAGAGAAGCCCTTAGTTCTAACAAACAATAATTAGGTAATGAGGATTGTCTTTGAGTACAAAGTATTGTGAGTGGCTGCGCAGTCTAAGACCTACAATCACAAGCCTAATAATCTTGGCAACTTTTATTCGAATACAGAAAAACTTTTTATTCACTTACAGCAAAACGTTAAATGACATGAAAATTGAAGCTATCTTGCTGATATACAGTAGCTTCTATTACACAGGCTGATAACAAAAGTCTTATTTCAGCCACATCATAAGATGTAGTAACAAAGCACAACCACAGGCCAAACTATATCAGGCAAATATGTCAATGAAGCCCACATAGCACAGGCCCATTGATGGATATATCACTGCCTAAATTTATGTTGATAAGATGTCCCTTATCTTATTCAGAACGCCAACCTATATCACAAGCATTTTTAAGACTTTAAAGAACAAAGAAGCTGTAAACCAATTAGCTAAATACTCTAAGCCACTCTCACACAACACACCCAATGTAGCAACCCTAACAGTGGAGCTGTCATACCAGTCTTTACACTGCAGCTGTCATAGCAACCCTAACACTGCAGCAGTCATACCAGCCCTAACACTGCAGCTGTCAGAAACCAAACCTGAGAAATAAGATAATATCTCTGGCTTTTAACCATCACTATTCACTACCATCTCTATTACTAAATGAACAGAATACACACTAAATCACCAACTCAGAATGTAGTCCTTTAATAGCCATCAGTAAAGTTCCCTTTTTCAGACCATGTGGTCTATAGGGCAGATGATGTAAAGGTCATCATAATAGCCATTAAGTGCATATTTTTTAACCTAAATAGACTATAAAGACAGAAAAAAACAAAGAGATGTCAGAGAAGTGTCATGGGAAGAAGTGCACATTTACAGACTTACCTTAGCCTTGCACATCAGCATCACTTTGTCAAAGAGAAATATATGTCTGAAAGCAGACAAAAAGAAAACTTCTGGTCAATGTATTGTCCAGCTAAGGATTAGATTAACTTTAACAGTGAAATCACCTAAAAACTAAAATTAGGATTTATTTAAGAGAAACACCATTTTGAAGGTCTTGAGTATAAATCCTGTAAAATAATATGAGGGTCCTCAGTCGAGATATGTTTTTTCCCAGAGGAATCGCATGCTTTTTGAAGATCTCCAGTTTATATCCTGGAAAGATTTTTATTTTGTAGCATCAATCCTGTAATATAATTTCAAATAGTTCCCATGTCTCTCAGGTAAGCAGACATATTCAAAATGTCCACATTCTTATTACAACCAGATTTGCCCAACAAGAACTTCGAGATCAAAATCCCCATGTAAACCTAGTTCAATGGAAACATCAAGTTTTATTTACAGTCTGTCTAGCGTTATACAATTTATTTTGCTTTATACATGTCAACAGTGTGCTTCATACATGACAACAGTGTCAAATTGTGAAGTTGCAGAAATTGAATGCATAGGCAAAATAAATAAAAATAAACTATCAAGCTTAGTAAGAAGACCATTAGCAGAGCTTATATTTTATGCATATTTTTTTTTAAATTCTTGTCAATATCCAATGAATCCGAAGTAATGGCAATAATGGAAAATCAATTAATGTTAAAGATTACAAAGAAAAACCAAAACATTATTTGTAAATGGTGTGTAAATATTGCATCCCAAAAGAAAATAGTGAAAAAAATAAACTTTAAATGCCAAATTAATTAAAAGCTAAGATTCAATGCATTTTTTTTAATAGCTAGGAGTCAACAATATTATCTTCTTTCTACATAAATGATTCTGATCCTTTAAGATAAACAAAAGTTCATTCATTCCAAAATTACAGCCCTAAGTGCAGATACTTTTTAAGCATTTGTCATGTCATAATGTAAAAGCTTAAAGAAGATAGGAATAAGTAAGTTGTACTCAAGCAATTCTATCTTAACACTTAGAGAGAAACAATCATTCCATTTAGTGCTTTCTATAAAGAAAACTTGTGAAATGCTCTATGACAAAAAAAAAAGCTTATCAAAGGGGAAAAACTCTGCACTTATTCTCCCATTAATAAAGAAGTGTAAGTTATTTCTCAATTTGATATCAAACAAAATAATGACTAATAATTAATTGACTTGTTAATTTTTTTTAAAGATTCAGGTTTTGTTAAAATTTCAACTTGATCCAAGAATGGGCATGGGAGAAATAATGTGAATGAATATATAAGGGGACCACACTCTACATATTTAGCCATAACTGTAATATTTAAGGATTAATTTTTCTTGTCTGTATCAAACATAAAATTAATTACCAGTAGCTAATTGACTAGTTTTTTGTTTTTTTTATGTCTTGTCTATGCCAATGAATAATTTTGAAAAGTTTCAACTTAATCCTAAAAAATGGGTGTGTAAGAAATAACATGTACAAACATTTCACCAAACAGAAACACATAAGTAGTTTTTCAGTCTGCTATTGTCCTATCATTCAAGAAGTGTTTACTAAAGTCTGGTCTGACCCTATGTTCAATTGTCTGCCAGAGATTCTTGATTAGATTAAAAAAAAAAAAAAAAAGACAGTTCTTCATTATGAACTAGAATCTTTTAGTTCTTCAAGTAGAAATCATACAATAGTATCATCGTCATCACCTTTCCTATGCATTCCTCGTGAACATAAGGCCTCAGTAAAAACAGGCCACCCTCCACTGTCTCTTGCTAATTTTTGTTTATGGCTTCCAAGCACTATCCTGTCCTCTTGGCTTCATCTAGTATACTGCCTCACCATGTTTTTTTTGGTCTTCCTCTACATCTTGTGCCCTGGGGGTTCCACTCTAAGGCCTGTCTAGCTCTGCTGTTGGTATCTTTTCTAAGGGTGTGACCAATCCATCTCCACTTTCTCTCTATATTTCTCTGTCCACCCCTCTCCCACAGTTTGATGTTTTCTATTTTGTCATACTAGTGTATAACCAAGCAACAACACACTTATCTTATATATTACTGATGTTACTTCAAAATAGAAGATAATTACGTCCCAAGCATTTCATGTGTCAATCTAGTCATGCATGTTAATCGATGACTTAAATTCTACTTTATAATTTAAATTCAATAACAGATTACAAATATAAACTGGAAAAGCTTGAAACGTTTGGAGTGAATAGAGCCTGCTATAAGCTTGACTATTCTATTTCTAGTTTTTTGAACAATTAGTTCTAGTAGCAAAACCTAAATAATTGTTTTTTACAATGTCTATCTCCACTACATTTTTTTCTCTTTTGAATAGAATCTGAAAGCTACTAGAACCCAATGTGTGGAAAAATATATTGTTTTCACACTTCTCTGGCAACCGGGACAACAAACAAAGGACTTAATACTTTTTTTTTTTTTAAGCTCACACAAGATCAAGGCATTAAAGTCAATGGTTTTTTTTTGTTGTATGTTACACTGCTATAGAAATTCCACACCTTTAAGTGACAATGAGAGGGGTTTGGACCTATTATAATACTTCTGACCATTAAATAGTCACTTGGGCTAAATTTCAAACTGGAGCCAAAAACATAAAAGGAATGTGGAAAATTACTTAAATTCACAAACAAAAAAAGCATTAGCTTTAAGACTTGGGTCATCTTATGTTTTGGGTAAGTTAAATTTAAATTTACACTACTTGTTAAGCTGCCAATTGCTGTACCAAAAAAAAAAAGGCTTAATTTTAACAGTGCTCAGTGTATGAAAAGATATTACAGAAGCCAGTATAAATAACTGAGATCAAAGCAGAATAATATTTGTTATAAAGCCTCAGAAATAGAGCAGGTAACTGCATGTCAGAATCATTAACAAATTTTGTAACGCTAGTCGTTACAAAAGGGCTTGCAGAGTTTACACAAGTAATGCGTACAAATATTTGCTTGATATTATTTGCTTGAAAGAATTGATTATTTATCCGCCAGGATTTTTGAAGTGATATGAGTACGCCAGCTAAGATTTACCTCTTCTCTGTGTGCCCACTAGCATCTAATCTGTAAAAACAGGGTTACACATCTCATAGCATTCTTAATTTATATATAAAAATCTTAATGTTAATCAGCTGTTTGCTTATTAATCATCTTCATCATAATCATGCGCTTGGGTGAGGACTTCTGAGGTTCCAATCCTCCCCTTCTAAAAGTCCAGTGCAAGAAGGTTCCCTGATCAGAAATCTGTAAATCTTCGACAAGCATAAAGAAAACAAGACATTGTTTCTTTACCTTCTACATGGTTTGAGGAAAGTGGAGCTGTGAAAGCCAAAATTTGGCTGAAAAATGTGCAAATAAGGAACTGAAAGTTCAGGTTCCATTATGTTCACTTAGAATCTACTGGCTTTTAGGGATCAGTCCCAGCACTCGAAACAGTTTCTATTCCCATCTTTCAGAATGGTCAATAACCAAAAAAATTAAGCTGGAGTCTATAATATAGTTAGCTTCTTCTCCATCTTTGTTATAACTTTTTCCTAAACTTCAGAACTAGGTAATCTTTCTGTAACGGTTTTTGCAAAAATTTTTTTATTCGAGCACTAGAAAAGAAATGGTAATTGATTTAGGTGCACAAATTTGACCAGGACAGCTTCTAATCTACAGAGTGGTTGAAACAAATAAAAGAAATATTTCCTTTTTTTTTTCTGCTAATTTAAGGGTTTTAATTTTAATTCACAATTTAAAAAAAAAATGGAAAAGATTTTAATTAATAATATATTATATCTCATTATCTTGTTCTGTTAAGTCTCTAATACAAAAAATTCTAATATCTCTTTTAACGTTTATTAAATATAACAAAAGAAATTAAATATAATAAAAGAAAATGTTATAGGAAGCAATATAAAAATAATGAAAAAAAAAACATTAAATTAATCCCATGTTTTCTAATAAGATCTTAATGTTTTGGGAAAAGAATTTTTTTTTTTACTTTAAAAAAAAAATGAAATAAATAAAACAATAAAAATAAACATCAGTCATTTTTTTAATTCTCTTTTTAGTTAGTCATGTAATGCTTTTCTGTTCTCTTCAAAGGTTATGTTGAGAAACACAAACCCTGTAAAAAGCATGACTTAAGTCTAAATTGCCTATGTGAGAACATATATACTTTAGGACTATTGAGATCTACAACACAAAGTTCCAATGAGCCTTGGATTGTTGAGGACATACTTACAAAACAACAAATACTACGAACTTATACAATATACCAGCAGCGGACTATTTATAAAAAGGGTTTTACCTGTTTCTTTGTCGGGTGTCAGAATGAGACAGGACCTTCAGTTCTCCATCTTTCTGGAACCTGCCATAGTCTTTTAGAGTTGTGTTGGGGGGCTGTTAGTACAAGCAATATTTTCTATAATCGATGCAATGAAGTTAAAAACATTCTAAATCAAAACACTAAAAGGTAACTAACATTTTAGGTAATGTTTTCAACATGAGATTGTTTATATGTTGCTAAGATACAACAATGTAATACACGTAACAAAAAAAGGTTAAATGCTGAAAAGATTATTTTATAAACTTTTTTTTCCTTTTTTAAATGAAGAAGAACATGATAAAAAAATTATGAACACCTTAAAAAAGAAACATGGCTTACCATTTTTAAGTCATTTATGCTGAGGAAAAAAAATAAAATGAAAGTAAAGAAACTATATCTAGATTTATTAGGATTATCCAATGAGCAGCTTAACTAGCTGCAAAATTATTTTTAAATTAAAACTTTATAATGTACTAAATAAATCTCTGGCCTCCATCAGTCACAAAGCAACTTTGGATTATCTCATAGAAATGAGATGAATGCCTGGGCATTAGCTATGATTGGAATGAAGCCATTCACATTGCAGTCCTCCCCCCCCCCCCCCCCTATCCAAGCAGCTGATGTATCCTAAGAAACAGCACATGCCAATACAGTTTGGGATCAGCGGCGTCACAGGATCGCCAGGATTTTCTGCAAGCTGCCAAAGGGTGGCCAGTTCCTGATTTCTCCACAGGGTAACTCTTGAAAGATTTTCCCATGTTTGGGTATAGTTTACTTGTATAAGTGCCAGCTACTCCCCCACCCCCTTTCTCCTGTCAGTGATAACAGTACAGTCAGACCCAATAGCTTAGTCACAAATGAAGACCAGGGGTTTGTAAAAGGCTTTACATGTTTCGGATGTTCCTTCAGAGTTGAAGATAGTTTACTTCCTAGTCTAAGCCTCCCACAGGACGACGGGGGATGGGAGCGGGCAGGGTTTGAACCCGGGACCATCTGGTTGATTTGAGGCCAATGCCACTTGAAGCATTTTACAGGTAGTGAAGGACTTATTTCCATTAAGACTTCTGGCAATGATTACATTAAAGAAGCCAAAACAAGAATACAAGACGTAGTCAAAAGTTACCTATTTTGTATATCTTCTATTAATATCAAGCTTTCATGATCTCTTTTGACTTCATTGACGTACAGTGACAAGTCCTGGAACAACCACAAGGAAATTAAATTATGTAAATTTATGTAACCTTTTTACAAAGCTTATATTAACTCCCTCACTCTGTCTGGTAAAAAGCTTGTTATTTCTCCAACACCCAATCTCTGATAAAGCTGAAATTTTGCACAATTATTTCTCTTACCTGACAAGAATTAATAAAAAAAATCAACCAATTAGTTAACTAACTATTTGTAATTAATTATTTTGTTTGGTGTCTCGAACAAGGGAAAGAAATTGTACTTGACAAAAAGTGGTGGTATAAGCTGAATTAGTCCCCTTTATAAGGTCGCCACTTGAAAGAAAGTTACAAACAAACATTAGGTAACTATACAATCCTCTGTATTCATTAGCAGTTCATAAGAATGGTTAGAATGTTGGCTTTTTAAAAAAAAAGCTTTTAAAATTACCCAGGTAACCCTTTCTTTTATTTTTTTAAAAAGTATTTATTGTTTTTCTTGCTTTTTATTTGAAAACTAACACATTGGTGGTAACCTAACCCTACTAGACCTTGGTTCCTTTATGTAACTGCCTCCTATGCCTGAGTGAATAAGTGTGTTCATGTTTTTATTTTTTGTGTTAGTATTTATGCATAATTTGAATACATCTTAATGATTTCATGTTATATTTCTATACTAAATATAACATTTTTTCTGATAACAAACAAAAAAGTTATTAAAGTTTAATCATAACAGGGTAGTGAAATACGTATAATCAAAATGAATAATTCTGTCAGAACATGGAAAATAATTATGGAAGAGAAAGAGTTAACTACAATAATGTTTAATGTGACTATGATCTCATGTTTGGTATTGCTCCCTTAGTTATTCAAGTCGCTTTCTTGCTAAGTTTCCTATTTTTATTTGTACATCACTATGTCAGAAAATAAATTTGAAATATGTCACTGATAGGTAGTCTTTAATTTCCAACCATTTCTAAAGAAATCATCAAAATCCAATGAGCGACTGTTTTCAAATGATTCACCTGCATTGCCTCTAGAGCACGCTCCAAGCCCTCCCTCTCAATGCTGGACTTGTCTGTGTTCTTTATCAATTCCTGGGATTGAAAGTAAATACAAAATATTATGAAATCAGCTTTTCCACATGGTTTATAGTTTTTTTGAAATTTTAAATGAGCAGATAGAGATATGGACAGACAGACCACACAAATTAGCAGATTTTTTTTTTCTTTCAAAATCGTTGAAAACAAATGCTATGTTCATTTCGAGGACATTGAAAACAAGCGCTATGTTGTTTTTTTCAGGTCACTTAAAACAAAGGCTGTGTTCATTTCGAGGTCACTGAAAACAAGGGCTATGTTAATTTTGGTTGCTCAGTATTTGAATTCAATTTAAGCTGGTTATATTTAAAATCATTTATATTATTTTTTTTCCCACTTAAAAAGTATTTATTGGAGATTTAAGTAAACACTTTGAAGAAGTGAAAACAAAATAAAACTATCGACTTTAGGTGCCACTATACCACCACCCAATTTCTTCATATTAAGTTTTCTTCTTTTTCTCTCTTACAATATTTTATTGCTTACGCAAGGTAAACAGGATTCTTACAATCAAAGTGCAAACAAAAAGCAGATTAGACCAACTATGATTTTAGTGTGAAAATCTCGATAAATGAATAATGTGAACACCGCTCAAACTTAAATAAAGAAAACTAGAACATTAGAAAGACATGCATGTTCTTCAAATCAATCAAAGCTGATTGGTATTTATAAACATATAAATGGAAGTTTTTAAAAAGACCAATCACCAAGATATTATACAAGTCAAACCACTTGTCAAGAGCAGGGGTGTTTAAGATTGTGTGTATGTTTGTTTATTTTATTAGTTATGAGTGGTGAACTGTTTTAGCACGGGGTTTCCAAGGGGAGACAATATGGTTTCCTGTGGTCAGCCTAGCCATTTGGAGAGCTGACCTGGTCTGAGTAGGGTGTTGGTAATTGTTGTCAGTTGTATTGCCTAGATTAAGAAGATATTATTTCTGCCATGTGTGTGTACTGAATATTTGGGATAATGCTATGTTGTGTCATGATACCCTTAATTATTCTGTTATTGAATCTAGTCTAGGCGCCCTGGAATATATAATTTGGGCACATCTAAATACTCTTACTATTGATGATTATGTATTCTATATTAAGTGTGTAACCAGTTGAAATACTGTAAATAAATACTAAGTTCTACTCTGTTGTTGAGTGTACTTTTGTAATACTTGTACGCCTTTAAGGATCTACATTAGAGAATCATACCCTTAGTACATCGAGCCAGTTGTCTATAGTAAGAACTACCCTAAGTCCTTTACACCACTCACCCTCATCAACAAATGATATTTCAGAACTCGCTGCATAGGTACATGAAGCAGATCTCGCAGTCTAAACTTGCCCTCATTAGCTCTGCGCTCACATTCCTAGAGTAAAATAAAAATATGTTATAGCATCAGGACGTTAATTTTAGGTTCATCACAGCATACAAACTCATACCTAGACACTAGAGTATAGGCTCATCACAGCATACAATCTCACACCTAGAAACTATAGTATAGGTTCATCACAGTATACAATCTCATAGCTAGACACTAGAGTATAGGTTCATCACAGCATACAATCTCATAGCTAGACACTAGAGTATAGTTTCATCACAGCATACAATCTCTTACCTAGACACTAGAGTATAAGATCATCACAGCATACAATCTCATAGCTAGACACTAGAGTATAGGTTCATCACAGCATACAATCTCATAGCTAGACACTAGAGTATAGGTTCATCACAGCATACAATCTCATAGCTAGACACTAGAGTATAGGTTCATCACAGCATACAATCTCATAGCTAGACGAGTATAAGATCATCACAGCATACAATCTCATACCTAGACACTAGAGTATAAGATCATCACAACATACAATCTCACACCTAGAAACTAGAGTATAGGTTCATCACAGTATACAATATCATACCTATTTGCCTATACAAAGTTCAATCAGAATTTTTCAATTGACTCCTATACTCTAGACATCTAGATATCTAGGTCTGTTTTTTTTTAATTTTTTGTTAAGAAAGAAAGTACTATAGTCTTATAGAAAAACCAAATACCAACCGATGAAACTCGTCTGATTATGGTTGTTTTGTTTACATTTTGACAAATCTGAAAATATGGGAATAAGCCCATGTGCCATAATAAGAAATCTAGCTTCTTGTCTTTGTTTAAAATTGACCTTTTAAATTTTAGTTGTTCAAAAGCCGACAAAGTCTAATAGACAAAACTTGTATTTATTGCAAGTAAAAAAAAAGTCCAGTACCAGCACACTGGCGTTAACCAGCATGTTATTTTTTAAAATGTAATTTTGCTGGCATGCTGTCTACAGCTGACAATCTTGCACCAATGTTGAACTGTTATAACTCTAAAATTCAGTCACCTATGATCCGGCCTCTTAATGATAATCGGTCTTGTAGAACCTCTTACAGAATAATCATCAGCCCAGAATAGTACTATTCAGACAAATGAGGGTGATCCAATATTACCAGCACATGATTCTTCCATTTGGTTAATACTAGGACCCTACAACAAAAGGTCTAAAAATTCTTTTGTTCCCACTCACTTGCACTTTAAGCCTGAGTTGCTCATTCTCACAGATTTTGTCTATCTTCTCCTGGGCTTTCGGCAGGTTGGAGCAGTAGTCTCCATAGATGAGCAGTTTAGTTTTGAACTGGATAAAAACCTCTGCTAACCTGGGAGGGGATGCGATGATGGCTTTCAACAATTTTTCATAAAGTTCGCCGTGGACTTCACTGAGTTTCTATAGATAAGTGTCAAGAATCATCAACTTATTTGTTATAAAAGATAAAGTTTTTAATTTAAAATTTAAGAAGAAATAATTTCTTTTGTACATAATTGTGCTTTGTGGTATAACAGCCAGTTTACATGATACATGATACAAGTGCCAGATTTGATTGTCACAAATATTTTTTTTGAAATATGTACATTATGTTGAATAAACATTCAATGATTAATAATTATTTTTTTGTATATAGGAAAGAATTTAAAACTTAATCAAGAACATAGTAAAACAGAGATCAACATAATGGCTAAAACTAGGTCATGTAGACAAATAATTTTTATTATAATTGTTATATTATTAATATGTATTAGTTATAATACTTCTAAATGCTAGATAAAACCTTGACCTATTAACCTACTCCCCTACAACCTTTGTTTTTATTTTAGCCTTCAATTTAGTAATTTTGTTTGGTATAGTCTTTAAAGAGCTGTGAAGAGAAAACTTTTATTACCTTTACAAAAAAAAAAAACTAAGACATTAAAATTTTTCTTTGTGAAATGTGTCATATTATTACAAAGCTCAACTGACTCTCAATTAGTCTCTCTGTCTGGTAAAAAGTTAAAGCATGTTATTTCTCCCACACCCATTCTCAGATCAAGTTGAAACTTTGCGCACCTATTCAATGCTGTATACAATACATGAATCGATAAAAATATTAACCAATTAGTCATTTGATTACCGGTTATTGATTATTTTGTTTAATACCAACAAGGGGAACTTATTCTTCAGTATTTTCAGATATAGTTAAAAATCAGTCAGGTTTTGTCCCCTTAAATAATTGTAAACATTATTTCTCCCCCCCACCCATTTATCTATTGTACCTAACAAAACATGAATCGATTACAAAATTAACCAATTAGTCGATAGATTAACTGTAATTAATTATTTTGTTACATATCAAAAAAGGGAAATAACTTCTACATTCTTGAGTGATATAGTTGATGTACGTTGTTTTTTTTTTAAAGAATTTGCTTTTTTCATCTAATAGTATCACAAGAGACTTAAGAAACTTACCTGAATATGTGCAAATATAATTTCTCTATCAGCTGATGGCAGGACATTATAAAGTGGTTTGATGAAGTGCTGAAAACATCAATAAGGTTAATATAACATTTTACCTACAACAGCTGATTGAACAAAGATAAAAAAAAAAACAACAACATAACTAATTTTAGCTAAGTATAACTTTACAAGTGAGTTGTTACAATGTGCATACATCTATGATCATGTTGAGTGCTGTGTTGTAGTTTTTCTCCGTCTCCATGAGTTCTTTGATGCAGTGATCTCTCTTTGTGATGGGCTCTCCAAAGGGTTGCGACTAAAACAAAGAAGAACAAAACACACAAATCAAATTAAAATATAAAAACTCAACATTGTCACAGAATCTACAACATCATATAAATTTACATAGAAAGTATGAGGGGGTTCTTTTTTCATCTATAACTCATTCAATTAGGCTGCATAAAAACTGACCGCAGAACTCTTCCTGTGTTTCAGAAGGTCATCGTAGATTTTGTCATCATCCTCTTGATAAACTGTATCATAAATTTCCTCCTGGTCTTCTAAATCATTCACTCTAAAAACAAAACAAATAATTGATAATAAGTATCAACAGTTCAAACCAAATGTTAACCCTACCAGACCACTGTACCACTTTTGCTGTACCGCTTTTTTGTTGATGTCCAAAATGGCACTAGGCCAATGTACCTGGGGGCTCAGGCATAGTGGACAGTTAGTCTCAAGGGCTAATGGCTGATAGGGTTAAGAAAAAAAAATTGCATAAAATTGTAGAAGTTTGGTTTCTAACCCTGTTTTTAGCTATCTTCAACTATTTAACAATGTTAAGGGATAGAGAGAGAGAGAGAGTTGTGCTTGTGTACACTGCCTTAGCTCCAGTAAGATTTGAAAAGAAATAAATATAGATTTTTTTTTACAAACAAAAATGCAATTCAAATCAAGACAAATTAATAACACATTGAGATCAATGTCTGTCCCAAGCATTGGGATGCTGCTAATTATTCCTCATATTGATATGCTGATTATTGATTATAGCTCTTCCATTTTTCCTTTATTAATTTTAGCTTTGAGCTTTTCTTTTTAGTAGAATGCACCAGTATCATTTAATAATGTTTCAAAAAATAAAATGCATGACAGGTAAGTCAAAGTGAGACACTGAATTTAAAAAAGAAGCTTTTAGAGTGAGAGTTACACACATCAAGAACAGACTTTCTATGTGCAAAACAAAAAAAGGGTGTATCAAAAAACAAATAAAGGCGGAAGAGTCATTTCCTATTAGATAATCCAAGAGGAAGCAATTACCTTCCCTGCCTAGCTCTGCTAGACGATTATTGAATGTGACTGTGTATAATGGGAATAATTAGCAGACTAACCAGTGGCTGGAACACTGGAGAAAATGAAACTGAAATAGGGGAGGTAATCTAGTAGTAAAAGTAGGATGGAGAAATGTAAATCTGTTAGGAAAAAAAACTACTAAATGAGCCACTGTCAATGCCGCTTATTGAGACAATAGAGACAGAAACATAGTTATATACAGAAACTATCTTAGTCTGAGGAAAATAGGAATTTAATGAAATAGAAATTTTTGTCCAGCAGTCAATTGATTTCAAAAGCAAGAAATATTTCAAGCAGTGACTTTGAGGGTCTATTGACAGCTGTGAGGCAAAATTTTATACCGAAACTAGAAACTCCGTACAGAATGCACACAGACAAGCTGTTTGTCTCTCTATATATACACTCGTCTCAAATGATCTGACAAAAGAAACTAAATAACCTTTGTCACACTAAGAAGTGTGCTGATGTGAGTCCTAAAGTCACTCTGCTACATGTGGGAAGTGCTGGGCAGAATGGCATGAACAAATCAATTTCGAATCCCAAAGTAGACAAGGAACATTTTTAGGATTCAAATCAAGCTGAGTTTGCTAAACACAAAAATATTTTCCCAGATACCCCTTTCCACCCCCCACACACACACAAAAAAAGGGCTTGAACCAGAGTGCAGTGAGCAAGCAAGATGACGAAAGATGTGATATATAAAAACAGTTTTATAAAAAAAAAGGGGGAAACAAGGCAAGTAAAGGTCTAAGGTCATTGTTCTGTAGCCAAACCTATCAACACTTGGCTAACATGTACAGTTTAGGACTGTCAGCATTAAACTTCCCCCCATTCAAATACTTCCAACTTTGGAGATATGTCATATTATTAATATTATTATTTTTATAGTAAGCATCTCCTATGTCACATGTTAGGGTGTAAGGAAAATCTAAAATAAAAAAATATACTTTTCTAACTCTCTTTATCACACACGCACACACACACACACACATCCTGTTGACTGAAATGTAGCTGGAGGAGAGAAGGGGAGGAAAACACCATTAGGTCACAAAAATTGTTTTACTTTCACAGTATCCCACCCTCAGTTTTGGGAAAAGGACAGAGACTGTCAGGCAATGTCAAGTGCCATTTATATGCTGGTTCATCAGCTTAGCTGTTTTCCCCATAGGAAGGAGTTGTTTGTTTAACAGTCACTTACTAATAGATGTAACCACTTCATTAAAAAAAACAACATTTACTTGAAAAAAGTCTTTAAAAAAAACTTCCCTTTTCAGATCTTGCAATCTATAGGGCAGATGATGTTAAAATCCAACTAAATCCAGGTACCCATTAGAGTTGGGTGGACTCAGAGGGTGGGGGGCCCTGAAAATCCTAAAATTAAAAAATCCAAGTCTTCAGAGATATGAACCCAGGACCCCAGGTTCAGAAGCCAAGCGCTTAACCACTCAGCCACCGCACCTTCTTTTAAAAAAAAAAGGAGTTGTGTATTTCCTAAAGAAAATAAGCAAATCTTGATAATGTCAATAAATATCTATGATACCAGTTTAAAAATGAGAGCTGGATACAAAGCAACATCAAATATATTTGAAGTTTCTCCAAGTCTCACCCACACCCTGCCTCATTGACCTTTGATATTATATATATATATATATATATATTCCTGACGCAGTCGGCACACACCCTAAGCATTTCATAAACACAAAAAGTGAAAGTACTTCTATGAACCACTGGACTTTTTTCCCACAAAAGCTGACAACACCAGGATGTGAGAGCAGTTTCGTCAGACATATAGGAAGGAGAATAAAATTCTTGCAAACCCAGAACTTACAGAAAAATATCGGCTTATTCAAATTTTACTTTTTTTTTTATTTAAGAACACCCCTACCTTTTTTTTAAAAGAAAAAATGTTTTAAAAAATATGGTTTTAGAATGTTAATGGCAATGTCTACAATTCTAAAGATTAGGGATGATTGCAGTGTTTCACATGACTATGCCACTCAGTTGTGACCTGCATATTGTTCTGCATCTATTGCAGAGAAAGCCAATATACACTTAATGCAAAATACAATCTCAAGTATCAATCAAACTAATAAAATCAAAAGTCTATGGTTATCATAGAAATCCCTTTGTAGACCAATCTACTAAAGAGGTTGCATTTCTTGGTCAGCATAACTATGAGTGTGTTTTAAAAAAATGGGCAATGCACTTATTATATCAATGAAATTGTGAGAAAACTTTAGCCTCTTTATTTTATGTTATAGCTATAAGAAAACATAAAGAGGTCATAGGTCAATTCAGAAATATGGTTAAGAGAGGGGTGGGGGTGTGCACAAGATGAGTTAAGTGTAAACACAGACATTTATAACCCAGAAACAAAGAGTGATGGGGGGGAAAAAAAAAGCAAAATGATGAATGGACAAAATGAATTTCTACACAATACAAATAGTGTGAATGAAAACTGGGTTCAGTGAAAGACATGTGTACAAGCAAACAAACAAAAAGTGGCAAACGAGTGGGAAGGGGGTGAGAGGGGAACAGGTGAAATTAGGGAGAATTGGTAGTAGGCTGACTGCATCACACTGACAGTGTCCATCCTCCACAGCCTAAGATGACTTCATTCTTTGATTTGCTAACAGCTGAGTAAGAAATACAGTACATATGTACGTGGTCAGCGCTCAAGAAAGAAAACTTTTTATAGGAGGGCATCCTTTTTTTTTAGAGTATTTGAATAAATCTAGCATTTCCAACTATTAGCCTCATCCCAGCCAGTGTCGGACAGTGCAAAGTGTTAAACTGTATGGCAATAAGGTTAAAATCTTTTAATTTAAACAGAGGCCCCCCCCCCCCCCCCGGTTGGTTGAGTGGTTAAGCGCTTGGCTTCTGAGCCTGGGGTCCTGGATTCAAATCTTGGTGAAGACTGGGCTTTTTACATTTCTGGATTTTTAGTGCGCCCTGAGTCTACCCAACTCTAATGGGTACCTGATTTCAGTTGGGGAAAGTGAAGGCAGTTGGTCGTTGTGCTGGCCACACGACACCCTGCTCATAACCATTGGCCAAAGAAACAGATGACCTTAACATCATCTGCCATATAGATTAATTTAAACCCTAGTTCTACTAAATTTGTAGAAGATAAATAGTCATTTCACTGAGTGATGGAACAATATGGTTGTTAATATGACATTTAGTTACAAAAGACCAAATAATGCATTTAATATGACAAACTTAGACAAAATGAAACTATTTTTAAAGAATAAAACAGTTATAACAGAAATGGGTAGACAAGGGTTTATATTTAAAAGACAGAGGTGCTATGTCAAACTTCAAAACTTAAAAACCCATACATGGCATTGATTTCATACACAGCAATCTGGTCAGTGCAAGAAAACACAATTGAAAAGAATATCTATTGCATTTTTTTAAGGTTTGTCAGACTAAGCAGCTTATGAGACATGCACACAATAGTTCTAAACAGTGAATAGCTCTTATTCAATGCATGTAAGCTAAACCAAGTCAGTCTTGTACTGCTTAGATATCAATGACTTTATCACCCCCATCTCTGACACTTAGACCATCTCTCACAGAAATTGTATACAGGGTAAACAAAAGATTTCTTTAGTAAACAACCGCTAAGATATACCTTGATTTCATGTGCATATAGATAGCATAGACATACTATGACCTGGTTTATGGAAATCAAACCAGCTGCAAAGCCAATACTTCCTGGTTGGACTGAACTACTAGTAAGCTTCAGTTCCAAGATAGATGGCACATTTTTTCATTGCATCTCAATCTAGACTGGGGATTCTTAATTAGAGGGGCAAGCACAACAAGAGTTTGTATCAGGGAATGCCAGTCTTAAATAAAAACACAAGAAAAGAAAGGCTCATCTAATCAACTGATAATACTAATACTAGCTGATATTTGAAGCAAAAATGATTACAGACTTTCATTAGTAATCAATGGTAAGTGCATGAAGTTTATATTATAGTCAGTTTTGGGTCCAAGAATGATATGGAATGAAAAAAATTTTCAACTAGGGTTTCATCTTTGAAAGATAACTTTGTAATGCACATTTAACATCCTTATTCCTTTTCAAAAAGTTAGATTTAAACAAACCTTATTATGACCCCAAATCTTACTACGTGAACTTAGCTTGTTTTAAATGACATTGTGAGAGAGCACCTGGAGATCTCTTAACAAAGGCTGCAGGAACACATTTAAGACCAAAATGAAATCTACTGCTAAGGACAGGCAAAGACAGCAAAAAAAGAGAAAATGGTTACATCTGCACTGGTGTTACAAAATATGTAGACCACAGCTAGGACTTCATAGTCACATGAAGTACTGCACCCCCACTTGACCATCAGACTTAAGGACAAAGCTTTATTAAGTTTCTCTTCATGATAGTTTAGCGTGTGCTCAGTACTCACTATAGTCTAATCCCTTTAGTGGACATTTGAGGGGAGGGACGCTGGGAGAAGTTACATGCATCTTATAGGTGCCCACTGAACACTAGAGTACTTTTGAAACAAATCCTTAGGCTCCATGAAGATTGGAACTCATAAGTTTCAGCTCAGTTCAGCAACACATCCCACTAGTTCTCTTTCCGGTTAGGTCTAGCTGCTATTAAGTTTGATCAAGCCCAAATAAATAAGTCAATAATGAAGACTTAAGAAACCAAATCTGAAGGCTAGTGACTCAAACAAAAACTTAAGAATATGTATATGAGCACAATATCAACTTACATTGCCAAGTCATGAAGATTTCCATATATATCCCCATCTTCATCAGTGTCCTCATGTTTGGAGTCTGGAGGGAATCCACTTAAGAAATAACAAAAAAATAATAATTATTGAATCTAATGAAGCATTGGCAAAATTCATTTTGGAAAAAGTAATAATAAAGGGGATGAAATTTAGCAGTAAAAAAAAAATCATTATAATCTTATATTATTAAATAATGTCATTTTTTAAAACAAGGAAGATTATTCCCTCCGAAGTAATGTTTAATATTTCTTTACAATGGCCCAAAAGAAAAGCTATTTCTGAAGATTGCAATATAATGGTAACTTGGCTACTGAAACATTACCTAATAACACGAGGCACACATATTTAATGAAATAAAGTATCTATTTTAAAAAGGCATTTGCATACAAATGCAGAGAAGCCCAAATGTTATTATCATCGCTAGAAATGCCAATAATATATTGCACTCATGAGAAAAACTGAAAGCAACTGGTATAGAATAAGGTGCTATGCACATAGAACATAAAGTCACAAAGTGGTTAGCACTAAGGACAGCAACTAGTAACATTATATAAAAATGTTGTTAAGATGTGAAAAGAACAATCCAATCCTGTTATGGAGGTCACCATCTTCACTAACATGCACAAGGCAACTGAAAAACAAAAGTTATTGATGTGGTTTTCTATAAAAACAGAACCAATTACAGCTATCAATTTTAAGGTTATTGTTGAGAATAAATATAGTCCATTACAGCTATCAATTTTAAGGTTATTGTAGAGAATAAATAAGATTTTTCCTTGTAAGTTTTTATGGTCAGTAGTATTTATCTATAGACCTAATGCCAATACAAATACTCAAAGGCTTTAAGAATACTCAAAACATTTGAAATGTCCAAAACACAGTAGCAGATGTGAGTGTACTGATTTCCTATTTAACTTAAGATTGAAAATCTGCACAGCTTTGAATAAGCAACATCAGAGGTTAGTAAAGGATAGAGATGATGCCCTACTCTAAGGGCTGTTAACGTGGCTCTTGTAGCAAACGAGTACAACAATCATTAGAATTGAGTCATTTTACCAAGGCAAAGATATTTTCTTCAATAGACTCTTGCTATGAATAAAGAACGTGTCAAACAAGAGCAGGTCAATGGAAAGGAACATTGATGAGACTAACAGTAAGACTAGATGACACTGGTCAGTATAAGCAACAAGTGTTGGAAGTTGCGCTGACCACATTTGAATTTAAATAGGCTAATTCTTCTAGTGTTTTCTGATTTGTTTTTGGTCAACAAGCAGAAGTATAAGACCAAATACAGGCAAATTAACAAGACATTGCTAGTGAAGATTTCATTTCACATACATACCAAGAGAGGCATGGTGACTGAGTGGTAAAGTGCTTGACTTCCGAAATGTCCAGGGTTCAAAACCCAGTGAAGACTGGGATTTTAAATTTCAGGATCTTTAAGGCGCCTCTGAGTCTGCTCAGCTCTAATGGGGATCTGACATTAGTTGGGGGAAAGTAAATGCGGTTGGTCACATGACACTATTGCTAACCATGGGCCACATAAACAAATGACACTTGCATCATCTGAACCATAGATGGCAAGGTGTGAAAGAGGTCCATTACTTTACTTTTACCAACAGAGAGAGAGATTTTAACTAACAAATTAGTTCAGTGAATAAGATTGATTTTATATATACATAAACTTTCTCATTTAGTAAATAATGTAAGGAGACTGTACCCAAAAAAAAAAAGAGGAACTAGAGAATCCTAGCCATGGTATCCAGATGCTACAATAGGATCCTAAATAAAAAAAAAGTCTGCACCATAAATGAGGAGATCCAAAACAGGGTCACAGTGACAAAGAAAAGATCCACAGGACTTACAAAGAGCTTTCTGCAATGAAGGACGATCTGGACAAAGATATGAGAGAGATAGAACTGGTTCATGTGCTGCAGTAGGGCTGTCCTCGTAACGACCTTAAAACTCACAGCCCGCTTCCTTTCACATGCTCTAAGGGAGTAACTCTCAGCATGGTTCACTGGGTATCTGATTCTGCAAGAAACAGTTGCAGGGAACACAAGTAGAGGCTGAAGTGAGGGGAAGACTTCAACAAGGAATGGATGAGACTGTCAATGAACATTCTCTAATAGTGACAAAAAGGACAGAATCGTCCATAGATCATGTTTGGTGCCCCAGCAACCAACAGTCTAAAAGACTAAGGGACAGGTGAAGGTGTACTGAAGGTTAGCAAGCCACCCACCTTCATTCCCACCACACCCAACATAATGACAACTCAAGTAGTCCACAAGGTTGGGGTTGGGGCAACATGGACCAACTGACAGTTGACACAAGAACTGAAATAAAATGATTAGGTTTCTGTAACCACTCAACAAGAAATTATGAAAACAAGGCAAATATTTGTAACAAACAGAACACTAAATAGAAAGGATTTTTAAACAATTGATAAGGACAGTACTTCCTTACATGTGATTTATTAAGTGGGTTATTTACCTAATACTTGTTACCCAAGATTTACACACAAAAAAAAAGTTAACACAGGAATATAAAAAAAAATACTTTGAAGGAATTTTATTATTATATATTATTAGAAGCTTAAAAATCAAATTTATAACAAATGAAAATGTCCTCAAGTACAAAAAAAAAATCTAAAAAAAAAAAATCTCCAAGTTATTATAACAGATTTTATTGTTTACACACCTGTCCAGGTTTAAAAAAAAAATGTTACTATAAGATACATGTACTTGTAAACAGCTTAGGGTCAAAGAGATGATGTAGGATGGGTGAATCACCTGCCTAGCCTTAAGCTGGAGAAGCAGGTAACAGCGTGCTACATAATTGATGAGATATTTAGTTAATTCAGTCATTTGTTATAAGGCAAGTACTTATATATTTTCTGACCAGTTAAGTCCAGGCCTAGCAACAAATTTATAGCATTGGATTACATATTACATTAGTGAAGGTCACAGTATTTCTAGACCTGTGCCTTAGTTGAGGCATTTTATGATATTGGTGTATATTTCCCTTAAAAAATATTAATTGATAACAATTCTATCAGCCAGAACAAGACAATGTTTTATGACATAGGAATGAATATTAATGTATGACTACCAGAAAGGTTTTATTTCCAAATAAGAATTGATGTAACTGATTCATTAGGAGCAGTTACCCAATACAATGTACTATTGCCTTCACATCACTTAAGTCCAATACCCAATAGTTTGGGAACACTCAACAATATAAATAAAACGTGCAGTCTCCATTAGGATTTAAATCTAAGACCATTTAATATACCAATCAGCCATCATATCAAATCAACTATAGACATTTCATACAAGTATGTCATAATTGCAGGAAAAAAAAACAAAAAAAACACAGAAAACTAATTATGAATTGTGATAAGTTGATAAATGTGCTACATGAAGTACTTAAATGTCAAAAGAACTTATTTGTCCTAAGGTTTGATCTATTTTTTTGGTGAATTCATTTTATGTGTAAGCCTAGCCACTGCATAGCTTACCTAGGTCTTTAAATAGAAACACAAAAAACAAACAAAAAAACTAATCAACATCTACCTATAGCTAGTTTAAAAAAAAAGGGAGAGGCAATCTTTTGAAAGGATCGATTTTAGTTAGCCAAACAGAACTGATTTGTGTTGGAGATGTTTGGAATTGGCAGATGGATTAAATATATAAACAAATTTTTATTTTATATAGTAATCATAGCAAGGAATAAAACTTATCCTCTCAAAATAGTTGTTTTTACAAAAGCATGACTTGAAAATGATGTTGGCTAAGGATGTTATGAAGTACAATAGGAAACAAGAATAAAAAAAAAAACAAAGCTTATATTAAGCGTACTTGTTGTATCAATTAGTTTGGATCAGTCATGTAATATATCTGGACTAACAATAGAAAAGCATTTATAATATTTTAAAAAAAGGGGATATGACCTGAATTGGAACTCAAGGCTCAAGCCTTCCAAAGCCAACAGGGTAACCACTTTACTAATGAAGAGCTTATGAACATGGAAGATTGTATAGTTTTTTTATTGTTTGTATAATTTTCCTATTTTTCAGATTTGTGTTCACTAAGACTCAGACGATGACCCATAAAGGGGACTAATTCAGCTTAAACCACCACTTCAGTCAATTACAATTTCTTTCCCTAGTTGAAGATACCAAGCAAAATAATTTATTACTAATAGTTAATTAACTAATTGGTAATTTTTTTTATTGATTCTTATGTTGTTAGGTAAAAGAAATAATTGTGCAAAATTTCAGATTGATCAGAGATTGGGTGTGGGAGAAATCACTTGTTGAAACTTTTTACCAGACAAACAGAGTTATGTAAAAAATGTTTGGAAACTAAGGGGGGGGGGGGGGGGCTGGTAAAGGAAGGGAGTGAGGCTGGGACACCACAGTGCTCAAACATTACTGCTATACATTTCAAATGACTTAAGTGCCATTTCCTTCATGTCAGACAGAAACACAAACTGATTCATCCTAGTGGAGTGGATTCTGTGTGAAGAAGAAATGGCTATGCTGAATCTAGTTGGGGATGATCAATGCTCCAGATACTGAGATACTGGCATAACAAGGATTAGTAACTCCCATGCCTTACAGTGCAGTGACAGATCTTTAAGAGTGAGTGACATGTCACACTTGCTAGTAATACAATACTGTTAATACACAAACACTAGTTTAGTTTCATCCTGTAGTTAAAATCTAAACATGCTGTTTGTAAGGCATGCTCTTATTGCACACAGAATACTATCACTATTTAATAAATCATATGAATAATAACTAACTAGTCTCATGTCCCATAGTCTGTAACTAACTAGTCTCATGTCCCATAGTCTGTAACTAACTAGTCTCATGTCCCATAGTCTGTAACTAACTAGTCTCATGTCCCATAGTCTGTAACTAACTAGTCTCATGTCCCATAGTCTGTAACTAACTAGTCTCATGTCCCATAGTCTGTAACTAACTAGTCTCATGTCCCATAGTCTGTAACTAACTAGTCTCATGTCCCATAGTCTGTAACTAACTAGTCTCATGTCCCATAGTCTGTAACTAACTAGTCTCATGTCCCATAGTCTGTAACTAACTAGTCTCATGTCCCATAGTCTGTAACTAACTAGTCTCATGTCCCATAGTCTGTAACTAACTAGTCTCATGTCCCATAGTCTGTAACTAACTAGTCTCATGTCCCATAGTCTGTAACTAACTAGTCTCATGTCCCATAGTCTGTAACTAACTAGTCTCATGTCCCATAGTCTCATGTCCCATAGTCTGTAACTAACTAGTCTCATGTCCCATAGTCTGTAACTAACTAGTCTCATGTCCCATAGTCTGTAACTAACTAGTCTCATGTCCCATAGTCTGTAACTAACTAGTCTCATGTCCCATAGTCTACTGGACCAGTGCAATACCCCAAAATGTATCTTTACCAGCTACTCTACCCACCCCATCCAGTGTGATGGCCAGTATATATATATATATATATTTTAATCATTATGTCATTTTTTCTTCTGTTTAACCAGAGTTTTCATTATTGTTGCCATCTCTATTTGGTCCCATTGATCTTTTGGCCCTGTTGATCTTTTGATTCATGTTACTGCCTCCCTTCTTCTCTGTATTTTGCCCCGTGGGATAGTCTGTGATTGTTGCAGCAGAGTTTTCATTGTTGTTGCCACTTCATTTAGTCCTTTTAATCTTTCCATCATGCTACTTCCTCATAAAGACATAAAACCTTGACAGGTGATGCTTAGTAGCTTCTTTAGGCTTTTTCCTATGTTGTTAAACATTTGTAAAGAACTGAGTTACTTCAAGCTCTTCTAAGACCTAGATCAGATTAAAAACTTCATCAAAGGCAATGAAAATCTGTAAGGTTTTTGAAGATTTAAATTGTCATGTTTCAGTGTCAAAGGTGAAGACCTGGACACTTGTTTATCAAATGAGAATTTTCTTTTAATTACAATTAAATGTTCATTTGTAAGGAATAAAGTTCTCTGTGGAGAACTGGACATCCATCTGCATAAAGCTTTCAACCTTTAAAGAATGTCACCTTAAAAACCCTCAATGAATCTCACTATACAGGCCTCATCTCAATTTCAGTTTTATAAATAAACCACAAGTGAACTTTGAGCTTACAGGCAGGCCTACAACAAGCTGTGAATTTAAGCTTAATGACATCTACTGATTCACTTATCATCTAAGGCATGTCCCAATAAAGCTCTTTAGCTAAAATGCTAAAAAAATAAAAACAATTCCATGCTGATACACTAGGTAATTATTTAGTCTACCTGCACACAGTTAGGATATATTTACATATGAAAAGAAGGTCCAAAATACAGGCAAGGGTTTAATAATACCACATAGAATCTCTAAAACAAACCAATTGTTACCCATGATCATCATTCAATATATCATAACAGAAGGGAGGCAGAAAAACATATAAAAAAATACAATCGGCAGCCTGCTTTCACTTACACGGCATACATTTCCAACTCATTGTAGTATCCGTCAGGCTGTCTATGAGGCTCACAATGATTCAGAAAACCCCTTTTAAAAATGGATGGGGAGTACAGTTCAATAAAATGACATCATAAAGACAACAGGGGCTAATAAATATTTGTTAATGGAGAACATTCTTTGATATATATTCGGAAAAAAAACACAGTATTCAAAAGCAGAACTTGACATTTATCTGAATTCCTTTTTTAATGGAGAACATTCTTTGATATATATTCGGAAAAAAAACACAGTATTCAAAAGCAGAACTTGACATTTATCTGAATTCCATTGTTATCAGTGTACAGAACAGTGAGCCAACCTTAAGACAACAATTCTACTATATTTTTATAAAATCTGTAAACAGAATACATATATATTCTTTTTTCAATTCAAATGTTTATTTAAAAAAAAAAAATCTGAGCATTGCCAATATGTGTTTATACCATGAGGTGCATGGTACATTTCATGTCAGCATCTCTTTCTGGACACGAAAAAAAACAACATTTTACAGCCCATGTGATGGGGCAATTACAGGTTTACTGGTAAATAAAAATGTGAATTCAAAAGGCTGCATTTGATAACATAGATGTGTATTTAAACTAGCAATCGTGTAATAGATCTCAAGCTTAAACTCACCAGAATTTTCTTTGTGCTAGCTCACTTTTAGACAACTGTGATAATGTATCTAACACCTGTGGAAAGATGTACATGAATTTAATATATATATATATATATATATATATATTCACAATAAGACAATGAAAGACAATATATGTGGTTGAGATAGTTAAAGTGATAGATAATGAGAATCATAGAAGTCTGATGCATCCAATGATGGGAGGCTAGATGAGAAATCTAGCTTCAAGGATCTTTAAGCATTGCCCAAATCAACCAGCACATGAAGAGCCAAGTTATTGTGCTCCAAAAAAAATTTACCCAACTATGAATTGTTAAGGCGGAAAACAGATTGAGCTCTCAACATTCTACTTTTGGGACCAATTTTTTGACCAATTTCAAATTGTCTTTTATTGACATATTATATATCATTTTTGATGCCCAAGAATAGAGGAATTCAAAAAAAATAAAATCAGAAGCAGCAGACAATTATTTCCAATGAAAATATAAGGTCAAACACACTTACCCCTTATAATGACAAATCCATCATTCACAGAAGGTATGTCCAATAATCCATAAATTTCACAAATTCATAGTAATATTAACAGAAAAATGTGTCACAAAGTAAAGTATATTTATAGAACATTTGAAAAAAAACAATAAAAACTAGTTTCTTAAAACATTTATGCCTATTAATTGAGCCTCATCAGACCCCACCACCTACGTTAAAAATTCGGTTGTAAATAATACTTTATCATCACCATGAATAACAAAACCATTATCAGTTTTGACATATTATGTATCAATTTTAATGCACAAGAACAGAGGAATCTAAAAAAAGTAAATTCATTACCATCAGACAAGTATTTAACATAAAAAAATGAGATCAAACACACTTACCCCTAATAATGAAAAATCCACCGTTCACAGAAGATATGTCCAATATTCCATGAATTTCACAAATTCACAATATTATTAACATAAAACTGTGTCACAAAGTAAAGTATATTTATAGAACATTTGAAAAAACAAACAAACAACTTTAAAATGTATTTATAACTAATATATATTAAGCCCCCTCTTCGGCCCACCCTACCATGAAAAGTCACTTTTTTTTTCTTTTCTTCGTGTCTTAACATATTATTAATAACAATTTTAGATTGATGTACAATTTCAGACTAGAAAAGATCTAATATTAAATAAAAGATAAATAGATCTAGTTCTAGGCCTAATAATAGGCTTAACTTAATTAAGAGTTGCATGGTGCATGATGTTTTTTGTTTATTTTCTTCAACTAATCTCTGTCTTTGTATTTGTTGTAATGGTTGCTGAGAAAAGAAATAAAAGAAATAAAAACAACATTTATTTGGTTTATTATATGTTTTGTTTTTGTCCATAGGTCATAAGTAGATCTTTATTTATATTTATATTAAGTTCCAATGTCTAGATTCTACATTCACCAACACCAGAACTAGTCCTTGAGTCTAGAATTGTCTAGATCTATCTAGCCTAATCACAAACAAGTCAAATACTACATATTATTAGAATTCATTAGATCTAAGGTCTAGATCCAGACTTAGTTGATCAAAAGGTTAACAATTATTTTTACTTTAAATTTTAAACAAAACTGTCAGTTTCTGGTACATTCCATGGTTCTGGTAGTTGTAGACATTAGTAATCATTAGTTCAATAGATAATAGTAAGAAATACGGGATAGGTTTTAAATATAGATCTAGATCTAGAATCACGATTTTACCGATCTGGTCTATCAGATTATTAGATTTAACTAGATCTAATCTTCAGACTACACAAGAATTGCTTTAAAGTAGTCAAATATTAAATGATTTCACGCTAAGACGCTCTAACCCTAACTCTAGAGAATGGATCTAGTATTTTATCAAGATTATTCAAGATCTAGACATCGATCTAAGTCTAAGCATTTCGCTAGATTAATTTTAAAATATGGTTTAAATCTGGTCCTTAATTTACAGATCTAGATTAATTTAGATCTAAATCTAAAAATATCTAGTCAATACAATAGAAGAAATAACCTACAGTAGATGTAGACCTACGGCAAGCTCGCGACTTTGTTGATTGACTGGCGAGTAACGATGTCTAAGTCTAGTCACTAGTCTTACTTATAGATCTACTAGATCTAGATAGATTACACAAGTATCGCAATTACTAGATGATTCTAAATTAAAATAATAACTAGATTATGACTTTTTAAACATAAATGTCAGTGATAGACAATTTAATAGAAGAAATACAGTACGGTACGCAATTACGCGATGGCGATCGTGGTATCGCTAGAATTAGACTTAGACTCTAGATCTAATCAAATCTAATGTAATGTTAAATTTTGATGTTCTAGATCTAGAATAGATCTAGTTATAGAATAGAAATGTATATAGTAGATCTAGAGTCTAGAAATAATAATATCATAGTCTCTAGATCTAGATTAGATCTAATAATCTAATATCAAAACGAGTGTTTTCCTCACCGGGCGCTCGCTCGCATACGTACGCGTTGTTACAGTCTATGGCGTAAAATAGTGACCTTTCAAATGACCAAAGCCGATGGACTGATTACTAAAGCATAAAAATTACCTAAGAAGTTAATATTCTAAACTAAACTGTCTGTACTATCTAAACTCAGCTATTGCCTTTGCTATATGTTGCCTCTCGGAGTTTCTCTGAGTGAATAACTTTTTTAAAACACACGTTGAAAAAATTGGGTTGACCTTCGATTTTGGCGTTAGACATTCCGATTGGTTAAAAAAAAACGAGATTTAAACAAAAACATATTTTTTTTAAATAACCAAAAATAAAAATAATAATACATTATTATTACTGAAATAAAAAAAGATGTATTTTAAAACTAAAATCGATCATTTTTAAATGTTATTTTAAAAATAATGTACAGGGTATTTGGCGATGGATAAAAATAGGACATGATGTCAGGACTAGTTTTTTCAAAATTTAGGACAAACAAACCATTTCTTTCACTTTTTTTTTTCTTTTATGCGTGTAGCAACCATTTTTAAATAGTAAGTGTGTATTTTATACATAGATAATATAGAAAAAATATGTTTCTTACCTTTTGAAACGGGAGCACCTAAATCCAAAAGTAAATCTTGTCCATTGTTTTTTGCATACTTGCCGGTATTCACAAACGCACAAATTCATTATAAAAACGTATTTCAAAAACATTTTGCTAATGAAGCTTCCATAAACATAGATCTATCCACCAGTAAATCAAATTTTACATGGATGGTCTATTTTATGTAGAAAATGAATGTTGAACTACAAAAATGCATTTTCAATAGGAAATCTGTTTTCCGCCATATGCTTACACACAATCACTCAAAGTTTGGTGTCAAAAGTTTTATGTAGAGCTTGGTGATGAGAATGTCTCCACATCAGGGTTAAAAACATGGACAGACATGACTTCCCCCAAATTCCACAAAGAGTTTCACTTAAGTTGAAAGGTAAGAAAACTTGAGCCCCACAGAATGAAACAAATTAAAAGAGAAAAAAAAAACAATCTACAATTATGTTTTGCAAAATAAATAAAAACAGACTCAAAAAAAAAAAAAAAAAAATAGTTTCATTTCTTTAGTGTGTGTGTGAGTGATATATTAATTTATTTTTAAATTAGTTTTAAAAATAAATTAAAACTCTATATTCATTACATTTATAATGATGTCCTAAACTAGAAATATAGATCTACATCTTTTAGTTTTAATCATGGGGCTTCACTTTACACATTTTATATTGCATTATATATTTAACAAAGTTCAAAATAACAACCAGTCGGATATTTTTACAATCAAGTTTGATTTTAAACATATATATTAATCCAAATTTAACTTTTAACAGGAGCGCTTCCTAACTCACCTTTTTAAAGTCCTTTACATCAAATAAATCATTAGGCTTAAACAAATCATGGGGATTTAATCCAAATACCGTTGAGCAAGTTTGAAGAAAGGTTCTGATGTTCTTCATACATAAAAACTGAAATAATGTGTAAATAAAATTTTAAAATTTGAACATTCATATATCATTTACAATATATATATATAGAAGATACCTGCTTAAAATACACAAACACACACATATTTAGCCACTAGTGATTATCAGACACCTGTAAATAAATTTTTACTGTTGTTTAGATTTGATCCATGATGTTATATTAAAGTAAAGTTAATTTCCCCTTTCAGACCTTTCCATCTATGGGGCAGATGATGTAAAAACCATCTTCTGTTTATTTATGTGGCCCACAGTCAACAAGGGTGTCATGTGGCCAGCACAATGACCAACAGCCTTTACTTTTCCCAAACTAATGTCAGGTACTTATTAGAACTGGGTGGACTCAGAGGCGCCCAAAGATCCAGAAATTAAAAATCCCAGTCTTCAGGATTCCCCCCTCCCCTCTGGTTTGGAAGCCACCGCACCCCCCTGATAATATATATGCCATGTAAAAAATGCACTACTACAGAGGGGAAAAAAACATGTTGTGAAGAATGGTGTCAACACTGGGGTCATGTAAGATGAACATACATCGCATAAAATTTCAACTGGAAATTAGGAACCATAGCCTTGAACGCAATATTTATATATAACAAAAGCAATGCCATTAGTCATAACAGCTTGCCGTCTTGACCCTATTTTGCCAGGCATACAACCACATAGAGGGTCGAAGATTATTATGATACAAGTTTTGTAAAAACAAAATATATGATTTAATATATAATATAATATAAGCTCTAGCCCCATTTTATCTCTAGGACTGTCCAGGAGTAGGATGGCTCCTGATCTTGTTACATGTGTCTTATAGTATGCGCTCTGGAACATCACTGGCCGTCCTAAGGGAGATTTAGGCTAGGATGAAGATAGATTGGACAAGACCTAGATCTATATAATAGATCTTTATCATGTCTAATGATCTTCAAATCACTTTACATGGCATGACACGAGAAACATGTAAAACTAACTCTCTATGTTACAGTAGTCTAGTCTAGATTCTCTAGAGTCTCTGAGTCAGAGTCGTGCAACAACAAGTACTACAAGACTACAAAATTAATTAATTTGTGTGGTTGGAAATCTTCATCATTATAGATCAAGATCTAGTCATTATTTATAACTTATTAAATAGATCTAATCTAGAATCTATAATATATTATATATATACATCTGGACCTAAAATAAACTATAACTAGACTAGTCTAGATCTAAACTACATTGGCTAGATTCTGATATTTAGATTATATTCTATTTACTAATATATACATCAAGATCTATAGAAATAAAGTCTATAGTTAGGTACTGCAACTTGGTCATTTTTGTACTCCTGGATGTGTGCTTAAAAACTGGTCCTTATGACTTATGGTTTCAGTTGCATCCCCAGTTACCGTAAGAAAAGTGCATAAAATAGTCATTATTTTTCAACCGATCTTCTATGTTAGAGTATCATTTTATGGGTGGGGGGGTGGGGGGGGGGGGGAATGGTGATTATAGATGGGATTGTTTAACTTCTAAGGTGATATTTAGGAAGTTATGTTATAACGATTATCTTTTTTGTTCTGTAATGATTTATTGGTTAGTAATTTGTAGATCTAGTATCCATATAAAATATAAAAAGTGTTTCTCCGGTACTGATAACAAATAGGTATTGGCACTATTGATTCACTAAATTGTCTGTTGTATCTTAAAAAGTTCATATTTCATTGTACTTAAAATACTTTTTAAGATTTAGAAATTTGAATAAATATATAGATGGTTAAATTTATAAATTGTGATAGTCTAAAACTTAGATTTAGATCTAGAATCTAGATCTAATCTAGGCCAAGACCTAGCTAGATCATATATAATATATATATCTTTCAAGCTATTTTCTAGAAATAGGGACAGAGATGAATAATCAATCTATAATTCTATAGTGACTAGAGAATTAGTAAATTAAATGTATAACTTATAGTTATTCTATACTTAATAGTATAAGATCTAGATTTATTCTAGATATAGACTAGATCTAGAATATGCCTATGGATAGATCTCTTTCTACTGAGCTACTCTACTGCAATATATACTATAGACGATACCTACTCTCCTCTCTAGTCTATATATATATATATATACTATACACTTATTATTAATATTATAATATAATGTATCTCTAATAGATTATTATTTATACTATAGAATAGATCTATCATCTAGATCTAGATCTAATCTATTATCTAGGACTAGGTCTAACTTAGTCTAAAGTCTAGTCAATAGTGACAATAGTTCAAATTCAAGAGGCCTTCTAAGTCTAAAGCTTAGTTAGGGTCTACTTAGATCTATTCTAGATGTCTAGTAAAGTCTAGATCTCTAGTAAAACTCTGACTCTAGACACTCTAGTTAATTTTATATTAATAGATCTAAGACTAAACTAGATCTAAGTAACTAGCTAACTAGTCTACTAGAGTCTAGACTAGTTATTAGTTATTAAATACTTAAAATACCTGAGACATCTGTGGACGGGAGCTGAAGTCTTTCATGTCGAGGCAGCCAGGCTGCAAAGTATTTAAAAGATGGCATAATAAAACACCATCTCTTAAAGCCTGTGCTAAATCAAAAGCAGTAGCATCATGTTTAGTCGCTTTATGATCAGGCGGTAAAATTTGACATCTCACAAGCCAGTCAACACAGTTTCTCCATTCGTCGGCCGCCATCATGGAATTTTCTTCCTGTTGATAATGTTAGTAATAATAATGAATGCTCTGCCCTGGTAACTTAAAATATTGAAAAGGTTAATGAACACCTTTTACACAGAGAGATTTCGTGCTAAAACGCACACACGATCATAGCACTGGACTAGACTGAATTCCATCAATGAAATTATTTTTGCTTAACTCCTGAAAACAATTTACAAAGGGGACACAAGACTTGTCGAAACTAAGAAAAAACTATAGGTCTATTTAGTCCACAGGAATTTTCTTCCGGGTTCGCATTTTTATTCCCCTTGCTTTATCAATAAAGGAATACGGTACCTGACATGTGAATAAAACTTAGTAACTTCTAGTCTTTTATTTTTATAATTTAGATTAATACAACAGAATTTACTCAAGCCTTATATGAGTAAATAAATAACCGAAATAGAGCTATGCGGTAATAATTACTGAATTTATTAGCCCCTTCCCCTGCTTTCTTAAGGAGATATAATGCCTATTATATCTAGTTATTTGCTTTTGTTTTGTTTTGATTTCTGTCCACCTGTCTGTTCGTCCGTCGACTGTCCTGCTGTTATTTTTTTTTTGTCCAAAAAAAAGTACTAAAGAAAATCTGATTATTCTAGATCTATAATATATTCTTTAAAGTGCTAAAAAAATAGTTGAGACTTTATATAGCAGCTACTTTTGGTGGTCTGTAACTATTTTAAGCGAACCATTTACTTTATTAGTTCTTGTTGATACTTAGATATCAATATATATATATAGGCAGGGCTGCAACACAAATTACGCTGTTCTGCTGGAGGACGGTGTAGACAGTTTAGGAGCGCTCTGTCGGACACTTATCCTGCATGGCGGAGACGTCAACGTCTTTGGAGGAACACGGCGTAACAGAGGTTCCCCCCGTAAGCGCCGTAAAGATCAACTTAGACGCCATTTCGCCTTCACTGGCAGCAGACGGTGCATGGCCTCTGAAAGAGACAGTTGGAGAGCTCTCACTTGCAGAACACCCATTTGAGGCCCAAAGGAAAGCCTATTTATTGAAGACAGCCGCAGAAGACGGAAAAAATAACTTTTTATAAATTGACCTCCGGCGGACATAGGGTTGTCTGCACCAGATGCGGAAAAATATTCAAGTTGCAAAAGGTTTTCATAGTCACGTGAAACACTGCACTCATCCTTAATCTTCGGAATCGAAGACATTTCCATTAGGTCTATACTGTACGCTACTTTATAGTTATACCACGACTATATAGGCCTACGTGAAAGTAAGTATTAATTAGCTCAACTCTGAACTCGTAACTACTCGCAGAAAAACATCCTGTGATGTTCATGCTGGCCGTATTCAGGCAGGCTACACGCATTATATAGGCCTATAGGCCTACTGGTCCAGGGCTGGTCCTGCATCAGGTGTGATCACAGGCATGTTTCCAAATGCACATTTCGTATGAAGAAGTGTGGTTAGGACTATAATGTTTAATTTGTAGCTCATAGTTTCTTATATCAACACTTTAATGTTTCGTATATGACTTCTTCATAATCCAAAGGCATTCTGGAGATGGCCTATAAGGAGGTGGCGAAAGGGGCAACCGCCCGAGGTCACGATCGTTAGGGGGGCACCGCAATAGGTGATTCTGTTACCGTCAGCTTCGTAAACCAGACCAGTTCTCATAAACGAGGACTTGTTATTCAATATTTTGGAAGTCTTCCCTGGCATCTATTTTGGTACCATTTACCATACATTTAAAGCTCTGTAATACGACATTGCCGTATTGCCATTACCTATACATTATATAGGCCTCATTAATGCTTTGTAACAATAATAAGGGCTACCGCATTAGAGGCGGATGGGCCCGTTAGCGTAATGTGGTACGGTATATCATGGGCGTAGCCAGGATCTTTTTTCGGGGAGGGGGGGGGGTTGGGGGGATTTTTTTCTCCCTCCCCCCGCCACATATAGGCTATATATATATATATATGTATATATATATGCGTGTGTGTGTGTGTGTGTGTGTGTCTTTATATAACTAATCTCCATTACATTCTGACCCCTCATTCTTTCGTCGGAAGACGTTTATTGTACCCTAGAATAGGTTCTTCCTAAAGTTAGTGGGAAAATTGTAGACTTCCAGCCCTTGCCAACAATGGGGTCTGGGGGAGCGCATGTCACCCACCGCCAAGCACTCTTTCCGGTATTTAAAGCCAACAAAATGCATATTCTGCTGTGCTATTAAAAAAGTTTTATTTCAAAAACCTAACGTGCAATTCTTACTGACCTATATAGATCCTACCGCGCCTTTTGGCGCATTGGGCGGCAAGCTGTTTCCACAAAAATCTGTCACTGGCAATGTCTGATGCCTGCTCTAAGGACCTCCATGAAAGTGTAGCGTGAAGTTGTACTAGGTCACTAGGATATCCCTGATTGCGCTTTCCTCGTAATGGCCTCCATGTCATCGCAATTCTTATTATGCGTAATTCATTTTCTCGGAGAACATGTCCTGCAAACCTCATGCGACGCTCTGTCACAACCTTAATAAGGGGTCGACTCCCAGTTCGGCATAGGACAGGGCTGGCGAACCTATGGCACGCGTGCCCAAGGTGGCACGCGACGACGATGATATTAAGAAATGTGTTTTTTAGAAAAATCACGGATATCTCAAATTACCATAATTAATAACGTTCATTATTTTCGAGAACTGTAAATAATATGGAAGAAGCGCTAGCGGATCATATTCCATTTATTTTGTTTCAAATGACTGTGTTTCATTTGGGGAGCATAGGGCATAATAAATCTTTTTCAACACAAATCTCGTATTTGAACGAGATCTCATTAGCTTCCGCCATTTTGTTGATACTGACATTTTTATTTTTGAGAATGACATGTTATGGTAACTATTCTGATAAAAATGTATTGATGGCAACTGTGAGATCGTCCGCTAGACTGGCCATCATTGCTAAATATAGCAAAGAAAATGAAATACACGAAGAACTAATAAAATTAGCAACTTTACCAACGACAACAACAGGTGCAGATATATGTCAAACTGTTGTGACTGAACTCAGAAATGCAGGCGTAGATCTCAAAAAAATAGTTTCTGTTACAACTGATGGTGCTCCAAGTAGGCTATGACTGGAAAAGATGCAGGTTTCGCTGCTATGTTTACAGGACATGTTGGACACCCACTAATAACTTTTCACTGCATTGTGCACCAACAAGCCCTATGTTCAAAAAACGGCTTAAAGGAACTTGAAGACATTATGAAATATGTAATAAAAACCGTAAACTGCATTACTGCCCGTGCTTTGAATAAGAGAAAATTTGAACAGCTGCTAAATGAAGTTCAGTTCAGTTACTCTGGCTTATTAATGTACAACAACGTACGTTGGCTAAGCCGAGGTCACGTTCTGGAACGGTTTGTGGAATGCCTTGATGAAATTCGAATCTTTATGGAATATAACAAACAAAATTGCTCAGAATTGACAAATGTTGACTGGCTTATCAGACTACTGTTGTTTTTTTTTTACCGATTTTTTAAATGAACTTAATACGAAGTTGCAAGGTTTTGGAAAATCTCTCGATCAGGCATTTGCCATCTTGACAGCATTTGAGAAAAAGTTGAAGATTTACAAATGTGACATAGAGAAGGAAATATTAAAATATTTTAACAAACTGAAGAAATTTTATGATGATTTAAAAGTTCATGATACTACCGGCAAAGATTATCAGAAGAGATTGTTTTTAGAGATAATTGACACAACTGCTGAACAATTTTCACTGCGTTTTGAACAATATCGAAAATTCGAGTACACCTCCACATTTATAAAATATCCAGATACAGTAGATTTTGAAACTCTGGATTTGACCATGTTTTCTTGGATGGGATTACACGACTTTAAAATGCAACTTGTTGAGTTTCAGTCCAGCGCAATGTGTGGAGACAGAAATTTATTGACTTACGAATACGACTTGAATTAATTGAACGTGAACGGTTAAATGGATCATTAGAACCTCAGATATTAGCAGAAAATGTGATTCTTCAAGTTTGGAATGACCTGCCTAAAACTTTCAATTCTCTGATAAAAGTAGCAACATCCATGCTGTCAATTTTCTTGTCTACTTACTCATGCGAATCTTTATTTTCTACAATGAATTATATTAAATCAGATGCCAGAAGTTGCTTGACCTATGAACTAAGTGCGGCGTGTGTAACTTTGAAGAATACACGGTATACACCAGATATTAAACTGTTATCGCCTACCACACAAAAGCAGAAGTCGCACTGATTGACCTGCCCTAAGACTTCAAATCTGTAGGTCAGGATAATAAAATTGAATAAACAAGTAATATTGTTACTAAGCTGTTTTTATACATGCAGTTGACTTACTGGCTGTAGTAATTCTTTTATATAGCGGCGTCACTAGTAGACCTACTGGGCACGCAACAATCTTCATTGTTTTTAAATTTAAATTAATTGGCACTCGGACTGAAAAAGGTTCGCCAGCCCTGGCATAGGATTTTCTAGATTGAGACCTGATCTCTATAACTGACTCCTAAAATCCGTCTTAGCCTTCTTGAGCCAAATTTAGTCTTTTTCAATTTCGGCAGGTGACTAGTCACTGCACTTTATTAATAGAGCTCAGTCACTGGTAGAAATTTGTAACCTCTCTTGGCTACGCTCTTGGAAATAGGTGACTGTAGTTTGCTTTAGATTGTATATCGAAAAGGGAAGTTTCATCGTCAAAATCATCTGTTGGGGGGTTTTAAACTAAAAAAATCTCTGGAGTTTTTTTTAACAAATTAAAAACCCCATTTAGCTAAGCTCATAGAGTTTGGTGAGTGTAGTTTTGATTTCCCAAACTTTTTTGACTCGTAGACCCCTTGCCATGTTTTCTGGTTTTCGGTAGACCCCCCCCCCCCAATATAGGAATTTGTTCTATGAAGTAGTCCTTCAAACATTAAATATTAATTAATTAATTAATTTGCCTTAAGTATCATTGTAAAAGTTTTCGCAAAGAGCAGTTTCTCATGTATTTCTTGATCTTTCACGTGTGGCTCAAATATTGGGTCCGCGGAACTGTTTTCACTAACAGAAGGGGCGAAGGCGAGTAACTGGCACCAAAACCAGTAAGCTTTGATCAGAAATGGCTCAATAGCCCTTGGCTTGCTACCCACCTAACAGATGGAAAACTGAATTCAAAACTTTGCTGCCTTGCAACTATACTCAAACATGGAAAAGGTTTTGTGATTACACCCTGAAGAAAAATAAGGAGCCGGCAACCCTTAGGTAGTTTGCAGCACACAGCGCTACACCCTGTCAGAACAGAACCTATGACGCTCTTGATCCAAAACTGTAAACTGGGTATATGTCGTTTGCAAAGAATTACATAAGAAGCTTTTAATTTTGTAACTCATACAACTGGTGTATTGTTGCTTAAAGAAATTCTTTTAATAATATCAGACTGGTAAATTCAATGTTTTATCTATAGTGTTTTCTGTATTTTGCTGTAAGTAAAGAGATTTTTTAAGACGCTCACAAACCACCATCTTCTCTATATGATGTCGAAGAGAGATTTTCTTGGTCTATTATGAACTTTATCTTTGACTGTTTGAAAGTTTTTCAAATCTGTATATATTTTGTCAGGGTGGCATTGTCTCAAATGATCAACCAGCGTAATTGGTTTCATATCACCATTAAGGGACAGTTAGGTAACCGCTTGTTCGACAAGGAAGGAACGAATCTCAATTTTAAATAATCTAATAATGTACATTTCTTTTTGTTAAACATCAGTTACATGTAGACAAAATGAAGCTCTTTAAATAAGTCTTGAAATTAAATACAACAAGTTTCTTTTCGAATGACAGGATAAATATTTAAAGGATTAATTGAGATGTAAATCATGTATTAGTGTTTGAAAGAATTATATTAATGGCATAGACAAATTAAGTTACGACTTGCTAGGCTTAAAAAATCTATTATCGTAGACCCCCGTGGGCATCTCATAGACCCCCAATTTATTTTTTCACTTTCGTAGACCCCTAGGAAGTCTTCGTAGACCCCTGGGGGTCTATATAGACCACTTTGGGAATCACTGATTTAGACTAATATTGAAGAGGGGGTTTTCAACCTCAAAACTCTCTGTAAGGGGATTTTAAACCCAAAACCACCTGGAGGGGTTTTAAACTTTAAAAAAAAAACATCTGGAGAAAGGGGGTTTAAACTCAAAACCCTTTTATAATTGGCTACGCTCAAAGATTTTTAATCTGTAATTTACTTTTTTTTTATATTGAAGAGGTATTATTTAGCATCAAAACCCCGATGAAGGGGGGTTTAAACTCAAAAACCTCTTTGGCTACGCTCATAGCATTTTGATTGTGTAATTGGCTCTTTTTTTTTTTATAGAATAGGTATTTTTTAGCTTCAAACCCCGCTGAAAGGGGGTTTAAACATAAAAAAACATTTGGTTACGCTCAAAGATTTTTGAGTAATTTGCTTTTTTTTATGTTGAAGAGGTATTTTTTAGCTTCAAACCCTGCTTTGGCTACTCTCATAGAATTTTGAAAGTGTAATTTGCTTTTTTTATATTGAAGAGGGGGGTTTATCTTAAATTTCGGAGGGGGATTTAAAACCAAAATCTTCCTTAGCTATGCTCTTGAAATTCGGGGATTGTCGTTTGCATTATTTTTATTTGTTTTATAGAAGAGGGGGATTTAACTGCAAAACCCCCTAGTAAGGGGTTTTAAACTAAAAATCCTTTTGGCTGCGCTGGGGCAAGTGATGGTTTAGTATTAAAATCTCACCTAAAATAAACAAAATCAAAGCAAAAAATCAGTCACTTAATTCCGCCCCCCCCCTGCGGAGGGGGATTTCATTTCGGTGGGGGGGTTGAACCCCAAGCCCCCTGGCTACTCCCATGCGGTATATATGGGCTAGACCCCCCCCCACTCGCCGCCGCCGAATTCTAGGATGTAAATCACACAATTTTTTTTTTTTTTTTATATTTCATTTCAGCCAAATTTTTAGAAATATTTCGCCCCCCCCCCCTCTAGTATGTTGGCCGATTTGGTGGGGTGCGGAGGGGGCGATGGCATCAATCCTATCCCCACACCATAAATTTTCGAGTGGGGGGCAGTCCAATTTATTTGTAGAAATCACAGCTTGTTAACAGTTGTTAACAGAATCAATTAAATAGAATTAAAACTTGTTATTGATATTTTAACCGATCTTCATATTGTAATAACTTAAGTGAGGCAACTCAACGAGGACATAGACGTTTATTTACATAGAGACATGACAAACACAAAGGGCATCTGCCTTGAGTACAACATCTCCATATTGGCTTTCTACTTGGGCGGAAATCGTTAGTCTCTTCATGTCAACATCCTGTTCTAGTTTGGTTACTAGAAGTGCGCATCTCTGCACTAGCCTGGATGGTGGTGCGCATGGCAAAGTCATAACATTGCCCCCGTCTTAGCACTTTTCGTCCCGAAAAGAAACACTGCAGTGGAGCTTTGACAGTTCAGGTGGAGGTCGATCGGTGGGAACCACAGACGTTAGGGTACCTGTTGACCACGAGGCCATCTGCACAGTTTCCCGTGGTTGTCGCTTCCTCTTCTTCCAGATGGCAAGTCTACGCTTGAGGCGATATCGTGGTCGCTGCTTCGACCTCATGACGATAGTCACTGATGCCAGCCAGCTGACACAGGGAGAGTTAGTGGAGGTCAGGGTTGCCAGCCACGTAACACAAATGGATGTTGTGGCGATCACCGTAGATTCCAGGGTTGTTGTTCTAAGACGCTGAGTCAGCTGACCTTTTCCATGGACGTGTTGTGACACAGTTGTAGGCCCACAGCTAGCCATGGTTTCAGGCACATAGTCTTTCTCAGCTTCATCTGTAAGGTATGCCCATGAAGCATCCTTGTAATGTTCATCCACCGCTACATCAGGTTTCGCTGGAATTAATTCACAACCGTTCAAGTCACTCTCACTGATTGTGGGCAGAAGTACACATTTCTGTCAAGTTCAGATCTTGTAGCTGGGTTTCTTGGCATGGGCACTGTCCCCGCAGGACGCCGCATATACAGTTCAAGTCAATCGCCTGGATGCAGCTGCCTAGCATCGAGTTCTTTCTTATGCAGCTGCCAAAGTCCAATTCGTTGTTTCTGTCTCGGCCATTGTTGGGGCCCGTATTCGTAATTTCACCCGACGACATCCAAGGCAAGGAATCAGAAACGGTCTTCAGGCTTTCATGGTTTGAATTCTCGCCAAAGGTACTGACAGATAAACAGAGGTCTTTAAGGTCCACAGCAGAAAGCTTGGACGCAGACCCAACGTTGTCTTGATCTGTCCGGCTCATTGAGGTACTGGTAACAGGTACAACAGGAACAAATACTTCAGGCACATAACAGACTTCTCTTGTTTCTTCATTTGTTTCTTTCCTTTCGATTTGAAACATACCGTTCAGATCATAGCAGCAATCGGCGTCACGTTTCTCGCCTTGAAAGTCACCCGCAACAGACTTTCCCACAACACAGTCACAGACGGCGCTCCAATCCCCAGCGCCTCCATCACCACTGTTTGTGCAGCCACAGTCCTGACCAGGCAACTGCTCCTTCCCTAACGAGTTTATTCCTCCTTTTGCTTGCGACACAATGTTATCACTTTGGTCTATTTGGCCTTCTACTGGCTACACACTTTCATCTACTTTGTTCCACATCATGCTCCTCATCTTATTCCTAATCATGTTCAATTGTTCCTTTAATGCATCCCCACAGTCTTGGATCTTGCCCATTACATCAACAATCCCAGGCTCAATTTCAAATTGATAGGTCTCCGGATCTTCCTCAGAGCTTGCCGCAGACGAGCCGTGAGCATTTCCCTGCTACCGACAGGTAAACACAAAGGGCATCTGCCTTGAGTACAACATCTCCATATTGGCTCTCTACTTGGGCGGAAATCGTTAGTCTCTTAATGTCAACATCCGACTTGTTTAGTCACAGACAGTGCGCACCCTCTTTCTGCACTATCTTGGATGGCGGTGCGCATGGCAAAGTCATAACAATAGTATAAAGTTTTAACTTGATCCGAGAACGGGTGCTGGAGAAATAACGTGTGCAATTATCTAACGGGTCAAACCCCTCAGATTTTAGCCACATCTCAATATACTGTAAGATTGATTGCCCTTGTTTCAAACAAAACAATTACCAGTAGGCCTAATTGGTTTTGTGTTAAGTTTCAACTTGATCCGAGAATGGGCGTGGAAGAAATATCAGACAAAACGGATTATAATCTTTGTAAACAAAAAAAAAACGATAATTCTGTCCATAAATAAGGTTTAATATTGAATGCAGCTTGACAACAAAATATTTGTACATGAACATTTTTTTTTGTACAGTTAATACATCAGCGAATAATACAGACATTGCCAGGAATATTAAAACTATATACAAGTCAACAGTTAAAGTGAAGCAACATGAAGTAACAGCAAAACGATTGTGATTCTTCCAATTGGACCTCATTCACCAAAACCAACGGTCACGTGATAATATTGATAAAACAACGAAAAAAAAAACTGTAACGCGATAACCATTGTTGATTAGAATTAGATCGTAATTTGTATAGAAGAGATAGAGAGCGCGTGTCTCAATGTTGTTTGTTTACGATTGGTGAATGGGGTCCATTATAATCCACAAGAGATGATACGCCTTTGCACGGCAGCAGGGCCGGCCTTAGGCATAGGCAAACTAGACAGCCGCCTAGGGGTCCGATCGGAGGGGCACAGGACTCAATTTTCGGAGAAGAAACAGCGAAACTTGTGTCCACTATTAATGTCGGAGTACACCAGGTTTTAAATAAATTTCGTAATTTTTTTTTTCGCTGTTTATTTTTTATTTTTCTATTTCCATTTGGGGGCCACCTAATTCACTTCGCCCAGGGCCTCCAGTTATCTACCCTGATGGTAGAGAAACACAGTTCACAGATAAAAGAGTTGGTCACATGGAGACCATCCTATTCAATTTAGCACGAGTTTTATACAAATAAAGACCTAGCAGTAACATAGAAGTAGATAATTACTGAAATGCAACCTACACTTTCTAATTTTGTAAAGTGGTTTTGAAGTGGTTTTACTGTTAAGAGTATTAATACAGCCGATGACTTGATCTCTATCAAACACACTCCTAAAAACTTCAAATCTGAACACGTTGTGTATAGAGCTAGGTCTAGCATTCATTTAAACTGAAAGAAATATATTTTGAATCTATATGAGACATATGAAGCATATATTGCTATTGAAGGGGGTCACTTTTAATCAGCTTAGAAATATACACATACAGATGGGAACTGGAAACTAAATAATGGATTGGAATATGTTTTGTAAAATGTTTGACATGTTTCGGATGTTCCTTCAGAGTTGAAGATAATTACTTCCTAGTCCAAACCTCCCGCAGGACGACGGGGGATGGGAGCGGGCAGGGTTTGAACCCGGGACCATCGATAAATCTGAACGGTAGACAGGATGACACATGGCTAAGATAATTTTTTGACCTTCTGTCCTTGAATTATGTCTGGTTGGGTCAGAAATTAATAAAAAAAATCTCTACGTAAAAAAAAAAAGATTACTACCGTATTTTTGTTTTGTTTTTTTAAAGAAAGGTAAGATCTTTGTAATAGGCACAAAGAAAAAAAAAAGGCTTGCTAATCTGATCAGTGTTATAGTCTTTGCCTGGTACCTGAGTTAGTATCTACTAGAACTACCACATTACTTTATACCTATATACCTGGCATCGAATCTGGTCGTTAGGGAACAGTGCTGTGGCATACTCTCTAGACAGAGGTCTACGACTCTAGATTTGTGATTGTCTTACCACAAAAAGACTTCCCAACATCACATAACCAATAGTCACACAAAAAGAATGGAATATAGTTTGAAGAAGCACGAGAAGTAAGTGAGAGAAGTAAGTGAACCTTTTGACGGGAAAATACAAAGAAAACAAAACTCTGAACTGAAATAAAAACAATATCTCAAGAGAGAGAGAGAGAGAAATAAGTTGATCTTATTGGCCTGAATGGTCTGCATACATACAAGTCTGTTATACCCGTGAGAGCAGTCTGTTAGAGTAGTCTGTTAGAGCAGTCTGTTAGAGTAGTCTGTCAGAGCAGTCTGTTAGAGTAGTCTGTCAGAGCAGTCTGTTAGAGTAGTCTGTCAGAGCAGTCTGTCAGAGAAGTCTGTTCTTAATTAAACTTATATACATCAGTGGGAAAAGACAAGCCAAGGTCTGGATTAGGAAACTCATTTTTTTTTCTTCTAAATTTCTATGTATCTCAAGTGCAAGCAAGCTGATAGATGAAAGATTCAAACAAATATAGAATTAATCATTTCCTTTTCAATTATGAGCTAATTTCAAATGTCCTAAAAATGTATAAATTTTTTAAAAAATTAATTATTTTTTAATGCTTTCTCTGTGCAATACGCTTCTTTGAAATGACCCAGAATGCTCATCCATAACCTAGCACACCCCTTTATCTTAAGAATGGTCACCAATGACAATTAGCATTTTATCTCTGCAAGTTTTTATGTATAGAAATGTCTGGTTTTATTGTTAAAACATGGGATCAAAGAAATTTTTTTTTTAATCAAGAAACTTAATTAGAAAGTGTGAAAGAAGAAAGACAATTAACTTGAAATTGAATGAAACTCTATGCCAAGTGAAAGAAATGTTATAATCTATGATCGAACTTGATGGAACCGAGTACTTACAACTACATCAATAAAGACAGAAAAGTGAAACCAAAAAAAATTTTTTTTTAAAATTTGATAAGAACCAATAACAAATAACCAAACAATAAATACCAGCACGATAAAAGTCCAGTATACCAATGAAACAAGAAATGCCAATAAAGTATTACGATGTCACTATACGAGTTGTTTACAATATTTTTATAATTCAAAAAAAAAATACAGTTAACCAAGGCAGATGATTAAAACGCTGTTACAATGTATATAATATGTCAACCATTACGATGATTAGTAGCATAGGGTGGAATACATTGGAGTATATTTATATGAACAACAAAAAATCCACTTGGATGCAGATCTAGATGGGTCAGGATATTGACTTGGGTGTTATCAACTCTCCTGTTATGAGACACCTCATGGGGAGAACTTGTTGGATCAGGACATTGACTTGGGTGGTGGTCAACTCTCCTGTTATGAGACACCTCATGGGGAGAAGTAAAAAGTTGATTGTACTGAGCCATACACAGTTCATCCACCTGTTCAGTGAGTCAGAAAGGTGCCATTCTCTCTTTTCTTTAAAACACAACAAGGGCATTCAGGTAACAGCATTTTCAACTTGACTCTCCCCTTACCCCCCCCCCCCCCCCCCAAATCAGGTGTCTGCCACTTGTACTGTTCAGAAATGTTGGATTCCAAACCAAACTCTATTCTCATTTCTTTTAGGTCTACTCCAAACATTCGTTTGTATGTTTCAAGCCCTATTATTTTTTAGTTTTACAAGCTCCAAATGGCTATGACCAATGAGGAAACAGATAAATATAGGATGACAATCTCTCAAGCTAGCAATACATCACTACTAAGGTAACAGCACAATAGGTGGGAGCATGCTTGAATAATGAATTTTGGTAGATATTGATCAAATATAATTGCCTGACCAAAAAAAAATAAAAATAAACAAAATTAACTCTGGCAAAACCTGTAAATAAATAAATGACAATTTGGTTTCCTAGAAGCCTATTTAATTTAAATTAGTATGGGCTCCATTTCACTTCATTGGATGTTTTTTTTTTAGGTCATGTGACCTTTTTATTTGGTGAGTTCTGACCTGCAGCACAAAGTCAGGGACTAAATCCCATAGGAAAAGTACAAATGGAGAAATCTGATTCTACTTTTAATCCAATTAAAAAAAACATTCAATGCAATGTATAGGACACAAGCCAGTGGTGAGTTTCTGGGAATTATTTGGTTCAAATGGTCAATTGTTCATTTTAAAAAGAAATAAATACAAATTTCAATGTGATAGCAACATAAATGATGGCTTACAATACTGTATAGTAGTTTTAACAACAGCAATAACTGTCATTGAACTCATAATGCAAGTTTAAGTTCAAGTTTAAACTATTAAGCTTAATTAAGGTAAAGCAAAATTCTATCAATGGTAGGTCAATGAACCAGTTTATCAGAAGAGGAAAAAAAAAATACAGACAATTTCAAACTTAAATGTTAAAGCTTAAAAGGTAATGGCATCAAAATATTTCTAAGTGATTATCTACTCAAAATGTAATTTCTATAAATCTAATACCACTTTACTTTATGTTTAAAGAAATCTAATTTTAAGATATCTTTTATTTTCTATATCCATATTGTTGCAACTTGTCTATTTTTAAGCCATCATAAAACAAGATCCAGAAAAAAAGACAAATTATTTCAATACTGGATCAATGAATAAAAAAAAATTTACCATCTAATGTTAATATGCATAATGTATTTAAACAAGCAAAGAGCAACAATTCTTCATTCAAGTGGCTTACTTTCACTTATTCAGCGGTTTTCCCACACAGACGCAAAAAAAAGGAACATATTTTCAGCCTCCCTAGACAGCCAAAAGTTTTGTGTATTTACATAATGCTGGAACACAGACAAAAAAAAGCACCCGTACTCTGAATGTGTGTCTAGAAGTCTCTCTAATGCTGTCACAAGTCTTCTAGGGTAATGCACATGAGAAAAGGCTAGGATAAATAATTGGAATCAAAAGTGCCTGAAAAAAATAAAATGTACCTAGCCAATGATATGAATGTGGGCCTATGAAAAAAAAGAAAAAAAGTAAAGTTCCCCTTTCAGACCTTGTGGTATATAGGGCAGACGATGTAAAGGTCATCTGTTTCTTTGGCCTACGGTTAAAAAGGGTGTCATGTGGCCAGCACAACGACCACTGCCTTTACTTTTCCCCAACTAATGCCAAGCGCTTTACCGCTCAGCCACTGCACCTCCAATGTAGGCCTAAAAACTCAGCTAAACTTTTTTTTTAAACTTATCGTTTTCTACCTAATCAAACTGACTAGCATTGTCTCACTATAAAATAATTTACTCAACAAAAAGGAATCAAATTAAAGACGTGAGAAAAACAAATCTGATAACCTTTCTTTATCTTCAACTCTGCAGTGACTTAACAGGTCAATGCTTGTGAGTCTGTCTGGTCCTCTTCCATATACTGTCCCCTTAGTAATGACAAGAGACCTCTGAGATGGATGCAGGAGATGAAATCTAGACAACGTTGCTCTTAGCTTGGACCAAATTGCACAAATTTGTAAATGAGATAAAACTGGATGCTATGTACAAAGATCACCATGGAGTTCAAATTGCCCATGTTAAGGCCACACATCAATGAAATAATATCAAGGGCTTCATGAAACAAGACAACACTATTAGAATGCATTGTTATACATTCCCATGAAATGTTTACACACACTGAATACAAAACAACATATTAAAGCTTGTAGATAAAAGTTATTCTCAACCAAAGGAATCTGGGCATTTAAACAAAATGCTTTTTTTTTTTTTTTCCACTGAACTCCTATTTTATTGGACGAGACTTCTTATTGTACGCTTCCGAATGACATCATTTAAATTTGCTTTTTCAGTTAATAGGACACTTACTCTTAAGGTCCTTGATAGTGTCAATAATAAAAAACTTACAGGACTAATGATATGGAAATGAAAAGTCCAAACCTAGAATTTTGAAAAAATTATATTTTAATTTTTTTTTTATTAAGTGGCACTACTTATTAAAATTTTTTGCTGATGCTCAGATGTTAAAGTTTGGAAGATACTGTCCTGAGCCATTATGTTTAATCTTCTACTCGTAGCTTTTGAATTATATTTAGGTTTACATTGGAAAGTTTTCTATTTGATTAAGGGTTTCAGGGTTAGGACTTTATTCTCATAACCACCTCTTACTTAGCTACATTACTTAAAGAGTTCATCTTTTAAATCAGCCCATCAGAAGCATCGTATGATGAGATGGTCATTCAGAGGGGAAAAATAAAACAATGCAATGGTCATTTAGAGAGAAAAAAATAAAACAATGCAATGGTCAATCAGAAGGAAAACAAAAAACTACACAGATAATTATCCACTGCCTTTTTTTGTAACCTAACATCTTTCTGCTTTTCATAGACATCTTTCTTTTATAATCATAAGTAAGCTAGCCATTCATTGGCTTTCATTCTAATTAAAATGTCCCTTAAAATCAAACATTTTGTAAAACATGCTTATGAATAAATACAATTTAGTACAAAATGCAAATAAAAAAAACAACATAAAATCCTTAGTCATGCGACCACTTCGTTTTTAATGTCCAAGTAATCCTAACTAATCTTCATCATATGGAAAAAAAAATGTGGTTCTAAAAAAGCATTACAACTTAGAGTTATAACTGAATTGAAATGCTGATTGAAACAAAATAACTTTCGGAGATAATAGAAATAATACAAGGAATATTTTGAAAATTTACCGAAACATTTGAATAATTTAAAGCCACATTTCAGAAATGAGATTGCCTTAAATAGTTAAAGATTATGTCATTGAAAGCTCCATAATAAACATTTTCTAGTCTATGAAAAAAAAATGTTTGTCCATATCTTCTTACTCCGTAGGATGCTGTATCCCACAGTTAAGATTTTCTAAATGGATTTGTTAATTTGCTGATGGAAGATTTCTTAGTTTGTGAGGGCATTGAAGGCTTTGTCCCCTGTGGCAGACTTGAAGAAGATGATTTGAATAAAACTTTTGGATTCTCTTGCTTTTGGTGAGGATCTTTTTCCATGCTCTTGCTGGCTCCATGGGGTAAGTTGCCCAGTGGACTTTTGCTTTTGTGAGACTGCTGAACAGTGGGGATTTTTTTTTCGGTACCATTGGCAACATGGTTGGTGCCCTGGATGGGATGCTGGCCAGCGGTGTGGTCTGAAGTGCTGGATTTATTGGAATGATGTTCAACAGATTTGTTCTTATGTGTCTCTTTCATGCTCAGGGTTGATAAAGCCGGAAGGGTGGATGGAGGTGGAAGGTGCAATTCAGGGTCGTGATCAGAAGGTAGAGAGCCAGTGTCTTTGGAATGAGGACTAGATACAACAGAAGAAGCAGACGAGACAGTGGATGAAAGAGAAGACTGTCGGGAGTGACCAGAAACCGCACTAGACAAAACATTGTGAGTCAACGTAGAAGGACAGAGAATGACCGCGGGGATTGGCTGGATGTCCATGGAAACAGGGTAATGTGAGTACAAGGTCATCCTCTGCGGCTCCCTGCCTTTGGGACAGCCAGCATGGTGTGGGGAATTATCAATGCAACCTGGGCAGAATGCCTCTCTCCTTTCAGAGCATGACGGACAGGAAGTATGGCGATCAATGGCATCTTTATTTGGACTGCTGAGAAACCTGAACCTGTTCTCGTGAAGATAGTTCTCAGCCAAAAAGAACTCCTGGCCAATGTTGGGATTGACGAAATCTGAAGCACGCCTGGTCTCATCCAGACTAGAGTGCTTTCCCTTTAAAGTCTTGAGGTGAGGTTTAGCCCTCTGACCACAATTATCACAGCCACTATCAGATAACTTGCTCATTTTATTCTTATGATACAGGGGTTGCATGAAATCTTGACTCTGAAATTTGTCCTCTTCTACACCAACTCCTCCGCTGAAAGACTTACGCTGAAGAAATGCACGTGATTTAGACTGAACATCATGAGTGCATGAGAGGTCATCATGGGAATAGTCAGGATACACATGCTGGCTTTCCACTTTACAGCTTCTTGCGAAATGCTGCTTGTTCCCTGTGTCTGTTCTAAAAGTTAAACCCAATTCTTTTATATCTAAGGACTGTTGAGAATCCTCTTCTAAACCATCACACTGATCAGATGCCAGAACCTTTCTGCGGTGTGATCTAAGGTCAAAAGAGCTGTCAACTGGGGTTCCCTCATTGGTGCCAAACAAAACCCCAGCAGATGATGAAAAGCTTGAAGGCTGTAGAGGTTTGACAATAGCCTGAGTGTTAGCACTCACAGTTTGTTCATCAACTAGCGGTTTGCATTTTTTCTTCTTCTTTTTCTTGGTAATCTGAAAAATATACACAGAATTAGTTACAAAGCTTGGACAGTTTTAAGTTAATTAAGCTCATTTAAGTTAAATGGTCCATGTCATTTCAGACTATTTCACTAGATGTCTATTAGGACATCAAGATATCTAAAGTGATTACAAATGATGATTTATATAGTGCCACAATTCATGCTATCTTAACGTTCACTTTCAGGATATTTGCTGTCCTATATTAAATTCATGAATATTCGTGAGAGATATTTCACTGATAGCTGTTTAAGCTCAAGAAACTGTTTATACCCAAAGAAACTCAACTCAGGTGGATTTAAATACCCAAGAAACAATTCAAACACAAAATTAAATGTAATATCACTGTGCAGTATAGTCACTCATTTATCAATGCTGACCATGTTTTCATTAACAAAAAAACACATTGATATAAATTATATATTTATCTATCACTAAATAGAAGGGTAAGTTACTTCAGACATACCAAATGAAAGGGCAGTTAATTCAGGAGTACTAAATGAAAGGGCGGTTAATTCAGGAGTACTAAATGAAAGGGCAGTTAATTCAGGAGTACTAAATGAAAGAGTAGTTACTTTAGAGGTAATTATTTCAGGGATACTAAATGAAGGGGTAGTTACTTTAGGAGCAGTTTCTTCAGGGGTAGTTACTTCAAGGGTACTAAATGAAGGTGTAGTTACTTCAGTGGTACAAAATGAAGGGATACTTAATTCAGTGGTACTAAATGAAGGTTACTTCAGTGGTACTAAATGAAGGTTACTTCAGTGGTACTAAATGAAGGGGTACCTCAGAGGTAATAAATGGACTAATAAAATGAAACTTACTGGAGGAGCAGCTGACTGAAATGTTTTATGTAAATCACCAACGTCTTCAATTTTACCTGTGTTAGCTGGAAACATAATGAAAAAAAAAGTTTACATCTACCTCCAAACAATTTGAATGAAAACTAAATTAAAAGTTTAGAATTTTCGTACATTGTTTCTATTATGGTGCATACATCAAGTCACATGAGCTGATAGACTTAGCCACTTTTCATGCTCTGCCTCACCACAGCATACGTATGAACCCAGACAGCAATAAAAGTTGAATTTTTTTTAATTGAAAATGTGCAAATACATTACAGTCTTATATTCACAAGAGAAAGGATGAAATAATGAAAGCAGACTGCTGTGTTAATGTTACTAAATTTATAGAAATAGTCATGTAATATAAAAAAAACAACAACTAAAAATAATTATTTGTTTCATTATTTTGTAACTATAACTCAAGTTAGGGAAATTGCAATATTAAGTTACTGTATAAAGAAGTTTTGCATAATGAGCCTAACTTCATTACAGCCTATTATATATATAGTTTGTACGTCCATCGTGGTTCAATGATGACCTCTTTTGTTGAGGGGGGTTGAGGGCTTTGCACTGAGGTTTTGTGCCTCCTCGTGTGTCTGGTGAGACCTATGTTACTCTGTTTGCAAAGCTTTCTTACATTAAAATATCAGCTAGCACAAGTGCACAAAATGACTTATGCACATTTGAAAAGCTAGTTTAAGCAAGTATATTAATTAAGTGAAATACCCAAATCCTTTTAAGAATCATGAACTGAAAATTATATTTCACCTCGTATTTAGTAGTTAAGACACTGAAGACATTTACCTAAATTTGTATCACTTTTTTGTCTCTTCAGAGCTGTCATGGACTTGCTGGAGTCAATAGCTAGACCAGGTCCTGTGTCAGAATTCCTTCTCTGCCGGACAGAGCTTTCCATGGTGGGCTGTTTGGGCATAGTGTCCAGTAAGAACTGGTGGTCACTGTAGGCCAGAGACTGCTTGGAGCGGCCACGGATGGTGAATACCAGCATCCACAAGATGAGTCCAACTTGAAAGAATATCATAAGGCACTGGCCATCTCCAACCTGTGAAGAGAAATGTATTTTTATTGTCTAGTAAATGTGTTCAACTATTAATAACTAATATTTGAACAAATAGCCTATTTACAGAAGAAAAAAAAAATTTGCATGAAAAGTATAGGCTTAAGTTTGAATGTTCTCAACATTTTACAATAGGTATTATTTAGGTATTAATATTTATTTATAAAGGGTTTAGGCTAGAAGAAAGAAATGAAAGCGTTTATGTTTAGGTATTGTTAGGCAACTTTTCTTGTGCAGATAAGTCTAAACGGAGGTAACATTTAATTAACCAAACCATTTAACACAGGCAAAAGACCAACGATGCAGAAAATAATCGACACTGGTGAACAATGTCAAACAAGAAATTTACTACATTATGAAAAGAACTGTCGAATGTCACTAAGTTAGATATCTACTCCAGAAACTAAAGCCGACCTCTCTAAGAGTATTCTGTGTTTACTTTCGTTACACTTTAAATTCTAGTTTTGTTTTTAAAAGTAGTGTCAATGTTTCTAAAGTCAAAAATTTACAAATGAAACAAAAAACTTTTCGTGCCCTGTTCCTAATAGTACCCTAACAGTATTTATCGTTTTTAAGAATTTAAGCTAGAAGTAAGAAATTAAAGCTGTACTTGTATGTCAACCAACGAGCACTGCTGGTGATGTTATGGATGGTACTTTAAAGTTTACATTTCTAATTAATTTCTTGATTCTTAACATACAACAAAAAACTATAACAAAATTATGAGATGTGTAGTTTCAAACCTTTTTATCCAGCATTTCCACTCTCAGCTGCAGTTCTTCAATAGTCTGGGTCAAGTTGACCACTTTCTGTTCCAGAACATCAATGTAGTCCTGCTGTCTGACACTCTAATGTATAGAGAAAATAACCTTTCAGTGTCATAAACTCTAATGTCTAGAGAATATAGAGATAAAGACTAGTAAAGCAGACATTCCCTGCCCTCACATGCCCACATAATATATTGGACCCTAGCGCACTTTGAATACTATAAGAGCATACAAAACATGCTATACAAAAGAAATAATTAGAAAACAAAAAACACAAAAAAAAAGTGAAAAGGCAGCAGGTACGAATTTAGTGGACCAATGGGCACCTAGTTTAAAACTCCTTGTCCCCAGGCACATTTCTAATGCTGAGAAGCAGGTCTCAAAACACTCACCTTGTCTTCCGACTGGGCCACAAAGACATTCAGACGTTTCTCTGTCTTGTTCAGCAGTTTCATCATCTCCTCATTCTGCTGTTTGAAGACACGGCTCAGCTCCTCCAGGTATCTGAGAGCACAGAGAGCAAAAGTTATTGATGTCACACCTGCCTGTAGAACTTCACATGGATTAGAGGGCCAGAGACACTGTGAGATCTTTGATATTGAAATTACAATTACAGCCCTTTGAAACCATAAACCATATCCTCTTTGAATGCCCCCTCCTTAATCCACCTTAGGCAGACCCTACTTCCACTACAGCCCAACATAACCAACACCCTGTATAGCAGTGCTGAACAACTGAAAAAAACAGCACACTTTTTTTCCTTGGCACAGTCTGCAAAAGAGCTCACAGCTCAGCAGCAATAAAGCTGGCTAGAAGAAGAAGAAGAAGAAATTACAGTTACACATCTAGACTAGTTTTTATTACAGAAAAGATGACACATGAAATACAAACTCTCTATATAAGAGACAGAAAGATAAAGACAAATAGTTGGGTGAATTTGGATAACAGCACTTTTCTTTCCTAGTGCATGAAACAGGTGGCCTGAATCAGCCAGAAAAAACAAATAACTTAAGAGTTTGTCTCTAATTTATTAACATGTACGACTAGAGGCACTCAAGGATCCCAAAATTAAAAATCCCAGTCTTCACCAGGATTCGAACCTGGGACCTTCAGTTAGGAAGCCAAGCAATTTACCACTCAGCAACCAGGCCTCCTATATGGATACATGTAGGAAGTATTTATTTTCTTCTGTGATAAAAGGTCTAAAATAAGATAACAAAAGATCTTCAATGTAACAGATATTGATCTAAAGTATTTACAAAGCTACTCTAATTAAATACAAATCTTGAATAGACTGCCTTACTTCTTTGTCATAGAAACATTCTGTTCAAGGGCAATAATCCTATTGTTAAGCTTCATAATAGAGTTGTCTCTCTTCCCCAAGGAAGGTATGCCAACTTTCACCAAGTCTATAGTCTTGATGGATTTTGAAACTTGTGAGGCATTTGCCAATTCCTCTTCCTGTGAATAAAGTCAAAGTAGAGCTGTGGCATTCTACAGTTTTCATCAGTTCAACAAGGTGACTAGCATCTCAAATCTACATGTCATCTTGTTCACTGGTACCACAGTTTAAAATGTTAGATTGTAAATAGTTGCCAAGCTTTGATGCATGGGAAAAATTCACAAGTGTTCCTTTTTTCTAAATCTTGTATATTGAGAGTCTTTATGATTCAATGTTCTATTTGAGTTTTATATTAATGACAAATATGTTATTGACATAAACATAAACCAATTGAATGGTAGAGCATACTCTAAAAGTGAAGTTTATAGTGATATGATATTTATATTATCTATTATTCTTTTCTTTTTTTAACAAGAATGAAAATAATTATGGAAATTAGTCTAAAGATTTAGACTAATTTGCTAACTGTTAACAGAAAACAAAAGCCACATTTTTTAACCAACCTGAGCTCTGCTGTGATCAAGCAATGTATTAGAAGCGATGCCCTCTTCTGAGGCGTTCACTTCCACAGATGATGATGGGATCCCTTGAGCAGACTCCTTCTGCTCTGGGGCTTCTGTGACTTTATCCTCTGGTTTTTCTATGGCAGTGGGCATTTCGAAACCTTGTGCTGGACCCTCTTGAGAGTCTTCAGCATTCAGAGTTGGAGATGGTGATACCTGAATGGCAAGAGCAAATAGCATTTGAAATACACATATAGGATGTCTAAAGCTAAAAAATGAAAAAGCTGTTACTATGTTTTTTAAATCTTGTCTAGTGAAAAAAGAAAAAAAAATTAAGTTGTTAAGTTGTTTATAATACAAGAAATGTGTGCCTGATGGGAAACAAAAGTATAATAAGCAATAGAAACAAGAATATAAAAAAAATATGGTTAAAACTTGATAAACTAGATTCTCAAGATGTGTGGCATGGCGCTCTGAATGGGACATGGAGGTGGAATGAATGTCATAGCCCCGTGTACACTTTTTAAAACAAGCAATAAAAAAAAAGAATACTATTTAAAAACAAAACGGAAAGAGCCACAAATTACAGCCATTTACTGAAAATTACAGGGTTAGCTCCCTTTCTGCTATATAAAACAAAATTAATTAGTTAGTATTAAATGATTAACTAACTGGTTAATACAGTGATGCCCAGCGTTATACGGCCTGCGGGCCATTTTAATTACGGACACTTGTGTCGTGGGACACATTAACAAAAAAAACAAAAATGAAATAGAGAATAGTTGCGATAGACCTTGCAGTCTATAGGACAGATGATGTGAAGGTCATCTATTTGTTTCTTTGACCCAAGGTTAACCAGGGTCTCATGTGGCCAGCACAACGACCAACCGCCTTTACTTTCCCCAACTAATGTACGGCACCCATTAGAATTGGGTGGACTCAGAGGCACCCAAAGATCCCGAAATTAAAATCACAGTCTTCGCCAGGATTCTTACTGGGACCTCGGTTCAGAAGCCAAGCGCTTTACCACTCAGCCACCGCGCCTCGAAATAGAGAATAAACCATCTTAAATTGTTTTATTACAATTTCCGTGGCTCCATTAGGCTTACATACACCCATAAGCTAATTACATAACAAGGATTTCAGGTGTCTTATAACTAAAAAAAGTCTTTCTACTAAAGGTTTCTGTAGACAACAAGGCGTAGAAATCTAGTAATTATTTCACAATCCGCTGCTCTGTCCTTTAGTTTAAAATGGAGATTTTCACCAACATCGTCCACTCATTTTGCAGTTGTCATGCCAGAAAGGCGGCACAGCTTTTTTTTCAGGACGATTGGATTCTATCACGTGGTAGCCAGCATTTTTTATACTCCATTTCTATTCTTTAAATGTGAGCAATTCTGTAGCCTCCAAGACAGCCGACTCATTTTCTTGACTTCTTGGTAAATATTTTTGTCAATCGCTTACTTCTAGGCGTAAATTAGCGCCACCATATTTTTGTAATGGTTTGTTTTAGAAAGACAATAGATTAGAATGAATTCCAAGAAAAAGTCCTAATAATGAGAAAATAATTTTTTTTCAACATTTTCATTTTTCTTTTATTTTCTACATTTTGTACCGATGTTTTGGCGGGCCAGTCGGAACCACTTTGCAGGCCGGATCTGGCCCACGGGCCGTAGTTTGGGCATCACTGGGTTATTATTTGGACTGATAATAATATCACTACAACAATGAATAATTATGCATTGTGTATTGTCATTCACTTTAAATATTTCAACTTGATCCGAGAATGGGAAGTGGGACAAAAAACATATCAAAACATAATAAGGGGATTAAATCCATATATACATCCACATCACTCTTTAGTAGCATTTATTCCCCTTATTTTCATATCAAACAAAATAGGTAATAACAATAATTAAATAACAAATTTGTTAATTTTTTTTTATTTAACTATATCTTGTCAGGTTCAATAAATAATTGTGCAAAGTTATAACTTGATACGAGAATGGGAAATGGGAGAAAAAAAATGTTCAAACTTTTTACCAGACAGTCAGACAGTGTGAGTTGATTTAAGATTTGTAAAAAACAAACCAAATATACCACTGACCTTTAAAAAAATGCTTTCTGCTAGATCTGAGGCACCTTGCTCTACCACCTGAGATTTCTGGATGTGGAGTCCAGGTGTTATGCTGGACACAGCATCATTCTCCAGCTCCTGGTAGCTGGAAACTGAGCTAGGCTCCAGATGTTCTGACTTTGTGACAGATACATCAGCAGAGGTGAACAAACTGGACTGTGACGAGTCGACAAGAGTAGGCTCCTTGTCCTGTAACTCCTGTTGACCTCTGTGAGGATCAGGAAGTGCACTTGACATCTCCTTCTCTACTGGAAGGGAACTTTCCAGCACTGGATTCACGTCTGAGCTGAAAGAGGATGTAGCATTCTTGTCCAGCGGCTCTAGCAGTTCACTTGTCTCTAATTGGATGGCAGTGTCAGACATCTTAACTTCCTGTTTATCTCCTATCACAGTGTCACCTTGGGCATCGACAAAGCTCTTGATGACAGTGTTGACTGAAGCATGGTGCTGAGATTCATCAGCATCTTCTGGCTTGTCTATTAGTACTTTGTCATCATTTCTCTGATAAATAAAAGAAAATACAGAAATTCAAAATGCAAAAGCGAATTCAAGACATACAATTAAAACTTAACTCTCTTTCCTCACACTTAATTTTAACAACAATTGTTCAAAATATATATATACCTCTTATAGAATTGTTCATTTAAATAACAAACTGAAATATTGTTATCTAGCAATGCAATACTCAAGTCAAAATCTTTTCTAGATGAAGACTGTTTAACATTTTCTTAAAGTTTTACTAAGTGATGAAAGAATTTGTTGTTTTTTTTACTTTACAGACAAATATTTATACTAAAAAAAATTACATCATCGCTCTGCTAATACACATACGCATTTTTAAGCTATCAAGAATCTACTAAAAATTTAATAATACAGTAAACATTTCACTCAGATAACTGGCAATGAAAGAGGCTGATGAAGTGTAAAGTTCACCAGTTTCTTTGAGCAACTTGACTCCTAAAAATATTGGAGTATCTTATTTTTCACATTAATAATCACAGCCTTCACCAGGACTTAAAACCAGAAACCCTTAGTTCTGAAGTGGATCCCTTAAATCTAGCACATCAAACCATAACTCATTAATAATTTAGCATTTAAGTAAGATTCCGTGAGCAATGCCATTTGTTGTTTCTGAATTAGGAAATACATCCACTGAATATATAACTATTTATGAAACAAATGTATTCAAGGGCTACCTCCAGTGTATTCAAGCCAGACTGTGCAATCAGGGTACAGGGAGGTGTGGACTGACTTCTCAACATCATCAAGTTAACATAGGAGCTCCACATGTTGTTGTCGCAGCGGCTGCGAGGCAGGTCTGCGTCCGACTCCGGCCCTAGCTTGATCACCACAGGGACCTCTTTGGTGTCCATAGGCATCTGCTCATCATCTGTTAGCTTGGTGACTATAGGAACCTCCTCGGCATCAACAGTACCTGGACATTTCAAAAAACAGATTATCCTAGGCTCTTGAGTGTGTCAACTTAAAAATTTAAAATAATTAGCATAGGAGTTCTTATCTTCAGCTGCATAGAACCTAGCAAAAGATATTTTATTTTAAATATCCTTCAAATTCTAATTATCTTTCAGATATAAAGTTTTTATGAAGACCAGTTTCTTATTACAATTGAAGCCACCTACAAGTGATCCGTTAAAGAATTGAAAACAAAATCTACAGCTAAGCATCTATTGGGAAAGCTAAACAATGAGGCTATTGCTAAGCAACAATAATTACTTAAAAACTTCTATAATTGCATTTCAATTTTAAAAAATGTAATTGAATGTTGAACATATGCATGTTACATTCAATACATTTTTCAAATTGCTTGATGTAAGGTCAGCCCTTGTGATTGAGCAGATGCTGATCTGATTCTGCTATTGGCAGGGTGTCATGTGACAAGCACAATGACCAACTGCCTTTATTTCCCCAATGTACGTTCTCCTAAAATCTCAAAGTTAAGAATCTCAGTCATCACCGGGATTTGAACTCAAGACCTTCCCAATTCAGAGGCCGAGCCCTTTACCACTCAGCCACAATAATCTCTGCTTGATGCTAAGAGAAAGCTAAATATAACTATCATTTTACAATTCACCAGGTTTACATAGCTATATATAAATCTATCCCAGTTTTCTAGTCTAGCATTCTCTTACTTACAGCATCAATGTTAGGCCACAGAAAAGCATCACTTTCACACATTTAAGATCATAACAAAACAGTGGGATATAAAGTACTTACTAGATACTGGCTCTATGATACCAACAGGGGGTAAAGGTACATCAGGCCCTTGACTTGATTCTCTGCAAACAATTTATTTACTAATTATATACTTAGAACAAACACACCATTCTAAATGCATGGATAAAAAAAAAGGTGAGTCTTGAAATATAAGAAAAGGTAACACTAAAGAGATTACTCATTTAAGTTAATCCATTTTTTATAAGCAGGATCTCAGTAAAACGACTAATTTTAAGACATTGGTTAACATGCATGACTAAATGCATGACGCCTAGGACGTTATCTTCTTTTTTGAAGTAACGTCTGTATTCTATAAGATAAGAAGAAGAGAATAAGATAACTGTGTCTCAGTAAACTAACTAACTATGTCTCGGTAAACTGACCAAATGGGTTTCAGTAAACTGACTAAATGGGTTTCAATAAACTGACCAACTGTCTCCCAAACAACTGACCAACTATCTCCCAAATAACTGACCAACTGGGTTTCAGTAAACTGACCAACTAAAAAAAAAAGTTCCCCTTTAAGACATTGTGGTCTAAAGGACAGAAGATGTAAAGGTCATCTGTTTCTGTGGCCTACAGTTAATGAGGGTGTCATGTAGCCAGCACAACGACCAACCATCTTTACTTTTTCCCAACTAATGTCAGGTACCCATTAGAGCTGGGTGGACTCAGAGGCACCCAAAAATCCCAAAATTAAAAATACCAGTCTTCTCCAGGATTTGAACTCGGGACCCTCGGTTCGGAAGCCAAGCGCTTTACCGCTCAGCCACCCCGCCTCCAAATTTACCAACTGGGTCCCAGTAATCAATTAATAGGTCATTGCCAACAAAGCAAATTCTAATAGCTGAAACTAAAGTTAATCAGAATTGGATTTAAAAAATTTTAGATTATGCAAGTAATACTGGAGGAGTGAAATATAGATAAGTGCATATGATTTCAACAGTTCATCCTCAAATTATAAAGTATAAATACTTTATCAGACACACAATTTTTAATGTCACTAAGGTCTTACTTCTGAGCACATGGAACAGTCTCCCCTTTCTTTTCTTCTACTGGGACAGCACTGCCATTGACTGAGAAAGTACAATTCAAAAACATTACTGCTGAAATAAATATAGATGGTAGGATGATCATGCAGCAGAACAATAAACTCTAGATGATTTCTTCCTAGTTAAATAGGCCAAACATAGCAGATCTATAAAAATAAAAATTCACATTTGGCAATGTTTACAACTTTGCATGTTTTATTTCATTTGATCCTTGAGTGGTGTCATGAGATGAACTTTCAAATGTCAAACCATGACGACATTTCTGCTTGCTTAATTGGGAATAGATTTCATAATAACTGAAGTCTTTCATGGTCCCACAGTATTACGGTGGAGAAACTGCATGTGAGAAGAATCCCTTGAAGAAAAACATAGTGGAGATAGGACTCAGAATGTGCATGCCTCTCTCTTTATCTTTTGCCTTTGTAAAGTACTGATAATGTTATTTTATTAGTGCTTCAGTTTGCCTATCTGTTTCTTCTCTATTGAAACTGTAAGGAACATATCTTGTCACTTTAAGCCAGAAGCATTAACAGAAATAACAAGATAACTAACTCACCTGCAGCTGCATCTTCCAAAGTCTTGTTATCTCCCTTCTCAGCATTTCCTTCTTGGTCCCCTTTGTACCAAACTTTCTGGACCAACTTCACTACTGTTTCTGAAAACAACATAGACAGCTGTTATTAAACACAGACTAAAATAAAAAGTTCTCTCTTTAAAAAAGAGAGAACTTTAAAGAGAGAACTTTATTTTAAGGACAGAGTAGGTTTAAGAATATAAATTAATGAAAAGCAAAAATACAAATTCTGTGATTGTTTTGGATCACTAATTGATCTTGGAAATACATTCTTGTTTCAGACCTGAACTATAATATATGCCTAAGCAAAATATAGATGTATACAACTTTTTACTGGCTGGCTGATAGGTTGATTGCATTGAGCATCAAGCAGATTGTTTGAATCAGCCAGGAAATACTTTGTATAGATCTGATTCTAATCAACCAAAGAACAAAATAAAACACAAGGATATGTATTAAACATTTTTTTTAAAAAGAAACCTGTAATTTATAAGACAGATAAGAAGAGGCTTAGCATTTTTATACATTAGAGAAACAGAAATTTGTTTTCATAATATGGCTGCCTGGTCGTGAGGTTTGCGCGCTGGACTGTCGTTCGGATTTATCGATAATCGAAGGTTCAAATCCTGCCCGCTCCCATCCCCCATCGTCCTGCGGGAGGTTTGGACTAGGAAGTAAACTATCTTCAATTCTGAAGGAACTTCCGAAACAGTAAAACATTTTACAACATTTACCTTGGAACATCTACCGGATAAACAACATACAAGACAATGGACACCTAGTACATTAAAGCTATATAGAAACAGGATGAATGCCAGATCCTCTTGATCAAGCAGAATAAAGCTTAAAACTACCTTGTTCTACTATGAAAGAAAAAGAATTGAAAAGCCTGTCCAAGAAGATTCAGAATTCTGTGAATAATGTTATGGAGTGAACACTGTCAAAACCTTTACACAAAAATTCACCAACGACTCTTCTACCTCAGAAAGCTAAGAAAATTTAAGATCCACAAAACAATAATTAAACTTTTCTATACAGCAACCATCAGCAGTCTAATTAACTTTGCCATCACTTGCTGGTATGGTAATACTTCACTGGCACAAACACTTAGACTAAATAGACTAATTAAAAAAGCATATATCACTCGAACACAGCTACCATCTCATGAAGAGCTTTTTCATAAAAGATACCTTTCCAAAACACTCACGATGCTTAAAGACAACCTGCACCCATTAAACCACTGTTACATAAGATCTGAACGAAGTGGTCGTCTCCTTTCCATTAGGACTAAAACAGAAAGATTTAAAAACTCCTTTATCCCACTTTTGGTCAGAGTTTTACAAGATCATCTGTCATCATCAAGAAGTACATAGAAGTCAAATTCATAAAGCGCTGGTTGTGAATGTGTATGTGTGTCGTGTGTGAATATTGCTCAAATTTTTCATCTATATTGTTATTGTACAGTAGTTACGCTGAGGTTGTCAATTGTAGTCAAACTGAATTTCCATTTGATTGGATCAATAAAAATTATCTAATTATCTTATCTTATTTCAGTCCATACCTTTAGCACTGGTGAAGAGGTTGACACTTTCTTCTATGCTGTCCTCTTCTAGATCACCTGCTGACTCTTGACCTATAGTGGACACATAACATTAACATATATGTAGGGTAGGTAAAATTTATCTAATTTAGAAATATTAAGACCACATATATTAAAAAGGGCCATGGCAGCTAAATGATAAAGCATTTGGTTTCCGAACCAGTAGGTTACAGGTTCAAATATCACTGAAGACATCACTGAAGACTGGGATTTTTTATTTAAGGAATTTTTTTTTATTGGCCCTGATTCCACCCATCTCTAATGGTTACCTGACTTTAGTTTAGAAACAGATGACCTTTACATAAACTGCCTATACAACGCAAGGTTTGAAAAGGAAACTTTACTCTTACTTTTTATATATCAAAAACTATTGTGGCTGAATGGTCAAGGGTTTTGCCTTGAAATTAGATTCTCTAGTTCAAGTGGAAAGTCTGGGACTTAGAAGAATATAAATATATAATATTAATATATAAATGTACTGGTTTGTTGGATTAAGTAAAACTCTGTCATTGCACAGGATGACAAGGTCTCAAAAGGGAAACCTATTACTTCTTAAGTATTATATCAGCAAAAGTCAAATGTAAAAAATAGCAAACAGGATTTGTCAAACCAGCGTGATACTTACCTTCAGGTTCTACAGCTTCAGGCTCATTTTCATAATCATCAGTTGCCATGTCTATCCCCAACACCCTAGGAAATACAAAGAAATGAAAGCTAACACTGTGATTAAAACAAAATGTCACTTGCAAACAAACTGAATTGCAGTGTGTGCAGAAACTGAACTCTAATCTTTAATCAATGCTTATCCGCCTTAAGTGTCCACATTTTTTTTTTTAGGGGACTCAACTACAATCGCAGTAAACTTTGAAGAATGCAGATATGTAAAATGTTTTTTAAAAAGATAATTCAACTTAAGAGTAAATTGATGAAGGAAAAGAGAACATGGGTACTTTGAAGGGGGGGGGGGGGGGGGGGGGCTCAGAAATATCTTTCTAAACAATAAACCTTTTTGTGTGCCAAAAAAAAAAAATGAGCTTAGCTATAAAGGATAAATTTACTTTATAGAAAATGTACATCACAGTCCAAAGTAAACATTTATTTTATTATCATCGATGTCAAACTTAATAAGTAATCTAACTCCAACAGATTGTTGTATTAAAGTTTTTGTAATTTCCCAAATACCCATATGCTGATGTAGCTTTTTTTTTTTTCAGTACTTTGCCTATTATATGAGAAAATGTGTCAGAAACTAAAAATAACCAACCAATCATAATTAAACAACATGTTTAGTGTTTGCTTTTCATGTTTATAATAAAATTCTGACTTAGATTCTTAAGAGTCAACCAAAGTTATCAATCAACTTTAGGCATATTACAAGCCTAGACCTACTGTGTTTTTTTTTAATTCTTGAATTGAAAGAGAAAGCAATACGAAATATTATCTGAGAAATCTTGGAACTTTATTTGCTCTAGATCTAAAAAGTTATTAAGAAAAGAAGGAGGACTTGGACTTTAGGTTTAGAAGCTAAGGTCTGGGAGGATTAAATGAAACATTTACTAAGAAAAAGTAAGAAACTTTTTGGGAGAACATGTTATATTTTTCTTCTCTGCAATGATACTACAGTAAAATACAGTCCAAACTTACTTGAACGCAGTGAGAGGACAGTAATGTTCACCGCCATGATGCTCCAGCATCTCAACTTTCACATACTTGACAAACTCCTCACTCAGCAGTGTGGCAAAGGACTGGACAACTCTGGCTGGACTCATATCAAATTTACCTAGAGCAGTCCACTCTTTGGTGGGATACCTTCACCCAAAAAAAAAAAAAAAGTCATAAAATAATGTGTATCAAGATCATGATGACCATCATAAGGGATGATGTGGAATTGATACAAAAACTAATATTGTAATGCAAAAAAAAAATATGGTAGCAGAATGTGAGGATATAGTGACTGAAGTGACTTGTTCAGATAAACAGGATGGCTGCATTTGGTATGCACTATAGAAACTCATTACAACAGCCTCGAGTTCGAAGACTTCTTTCCTCCCCTGTCATTCTTCAGGCGGTTTAGACTTGGCAGTAATTATATTTATTGCTGAAGAAACATCCTAAAACTTCTAAAACAAGGGATATGCCTATTACATTCACAGGCCAGATAGAACTAAAAATAATACCAAACTTCAAGAAGTAAAATCAATCTCTGGAACAGTGCACACAAACTTTAAATAATTCTTACTATCCATCTACAATATGTGAACTTGTGAGAACTCCATCTAACATGCAATGTAATACATAATACTAATAAAGAATACAGACATATCATATGTTCCATCTGTTTATTGTTGAATCTTACCTTGAGCTTGCAAACACACGAAAGGATTTGGGCTGAGAAGCAAATAGTTCAACAGTACCAAGTTCAACTCTGTGAACCTGAAGAGGCTCACACAGCTCTACCACAAACCTATAAAGAAATAACAGGACACACAAGTGGTTAGACTTAAGAAAAATAATTTCTAGTTCTAGACATAACAAAAACTGTAACTATGAAAGCTAATTCTCTTTGTGAAAGACTTGTATAAGTCTATAGGGCAGATGATGAAAAAGTCATCTGTTAGCCCACGGTTAATGGAGGTGTCATGTGAACACCAACGGTCTATACTTTTCTGCCAACTTATGTCAAGTAACCATTAAAGATGGTGGACTCAGAGGTGCCCTAAAGATCACAAAATTAAAAATCCCAGTCTTCACCATAGTTCGAACCAGGAACCTATTGGTTCAAATTACAAGGGCTTTATCATTCAGCCATCGCACCTCCCAAAAGTCTTGTATAACACAAATAAAATTTGTTGACTTTTTAAAGAAGTTTTTCATTAGAATTTTTAGTAAATTTTAGGTCCACAGACCTTATAAGCACCACAGGTTTATAATTTCTCTGGATATTCTTTTGCTAAATTTCCAGACTTTAAATACCAAACCAACAACACTGATATACTTTGAACAGGTTTACATTTGAGAGGGGAAACATTTGTCTTTGTTAACAGTAAAAAAAAAACATCAAAGGTTTACAATCTATCAAGGAAAGATGCATAACAAAAAGATAAAAAAAAAACACCAACCACTTCTTGGCCTTGCAGGGGTTGAGCATGTACTCATCCAGGTTGCCATTCAGAAGGTGGTTGATGTTCTCCGCCTCAGGGTTGCTGGCTATCACTTTGGCACCACAGCTAGCGGCTGCGAAGTTATGCCGCAGCTTCTTCTGAGTAACTGCGGCCGTGTTCACCACTACAGTGTTTTCTTTATCTGTGTACAGCAAAGCAAAAGACCATAACACACTAAATCTCAAATCAAAAGGCAATGATACTAAAACATCTTTTTAAAGTTCCAATGTTTACCATCAGTTACTTCAGAAATGATTTTCCCTTCAAAATTTAGATTCTTGCAAAGAGAAGAACCCCTTTTTGTGAGATGTAATCATCTTCTTTTTGAAGTAACGTGTGTATCATATAAAATAAGATAAGACCAAAAATTTAAAGCCTTAATAATATAATTATAAAGTAAAGACCAATCATATTTGGTCACTTCAACTAAAACTCTAGGGAATCACAGATATCTTAAGGTCCAAATTAAATTCCTATCTTCATAAGAATTTCATTCTGCAATCTTCAGCTTGACATGAAGTATCTAATATAGGCAAGTGAAGAGTTCACAAATAAAGTTTGTGTCTGCCACAATAAACAACCAAACCCTTTAACAAATTATTATAACTTACTTAGCAAAATACTTCAGAAAAATAACTACTTTTTATAAAAGCAGTAATGGACCAATCTCATGGTAATGGACAAATCTCATGGTTATGGACTGATCTCATGCTAATGGACCAATCTCATGGTAATGGACCAATCTCATGGTAATGGACCGATCTCATGCTAATGGACCAATCTCATGCTAATGGACCAATCTCATGGTAATGGACCGATCTCATGCTAATGGACCAAAATCATGATAATGGACTAACCCCAAACAGACTGTGTAGTTACACATAATACTTAACATTTCCAAGCTGTTCTAAGAAGAGCTACAGTGAAAGTTGTATAAGCTTACCTTTTTCACTTTTCTGTTTTTCCTGTTCAGCCAGATACTGTACTGACCACTTGTCAAATGTAGGGAAGTCTTCATCTTTTCCACCTGTATTCTCTTCATCCAGGACACTGTCGGAAAAATGACCAGGTTACTTTGTCAAGTTTCTATATTAAGTGTAAACAGCTGTCATAAGGCTTCTTTGCACAAATTTATTTGAATTATTACTTTTTAAGCAAATGAAATTAAATAATCTTTACTTGTATATATTTATAAATTGACATAGGCTTAATAAAGATACTGTTGTTAACTATCAGTCTAGGCTTATTCTAAAGGTTCTGTAAGTTTAATATTTTTTGTTTACCATTTGTTTGTGTCACTGTATGAAAAAGGATGATCTTATCAATGGTGCAACCACTTTTTGAGTGTTAATTCTTTTATGAAAGATCTATTATGCACCCACTTATTGTCAAACATCATTATAACAAACTTCAATTAGCTCAATATGATATTCTATTTAACACTACATGTATCAAACTCGCTAGAATACAATGTCGATGCATCAATGCAGCCGAGTCAGAATGTTAAGGAAGAATGAAAGTAAAGATTTATTAAAAGACACAACTTGATAGCTTATATCAGGGCTTGACTATGAACATTTCAACATAACACTTAAAATGTAACTAAAAGAGGAAATTAATGGTTAAAATAAGTAGCAGTTGCATCATGTAATAAATGTATATGTTCGTTTTTCAATCTATTTGAATATTTATAGAAATACCTTCCTCCGATCCCTGCAGAGTATTTAGACATTCCATCCCATGTTCCAGGCATTATGCTTTTGAGACTCTCTGTGGCCTGAAGATGGTCATAGGCCAAGGTGTCCACATAGATTGAAGGCTGCTGAGGAGATCTGGAGACAAATGACCAATACATGATGAGCAGTAATTTATACAGTCAATGCTAATTTGTTTAACGATATCTGCTAGCTGTGAGAAGCTCATTACAATATTATCTTTTAAGACCAAATGCTTGTAAATTAATATTGCTTACATAGGGGCACTGTCCAGCACTCTGGCATGGAGGTATTCATCCAGCACGGGGGTATCCACCAGGCTACTCATGCTGTCCGTGCTCTCTGCTGTTGTGGGCATTACCTGGCTCTGCACAGTGCTGGCCTCATCCACAATTGACTCCACGACAGAAACATGATGACCTGATGTGCTGCAGAAAGTTAAGACTGACATGTTCATTGCTATATAACACAACATGACAACTATAACATCTGTGTCAGTGATTCTCATAGCTATCAATATGCGAGACGCAGAGGTCTACAGTGCACATTAAAATTATTGTGCTAATTTGTACTCAAGGCTATGGTCAACACTGGTCAAACACAACAGACACAATATCCAACTTATTAGGAAGAAACATTATTATACCCTAGATAATTGGAAATTATTGATTAACTGCCAGCCATAGAAACAGAAACACTTACTTTAGTATAAATTGAAACATGTACAGTAACCAGCAGTCCTGGAAGGCCGGTTGGGGGGGGGGGGGGCGGCTTGTTTAGGACAGAAGATTACAGAACACTCAACAGCTTGGAAAAATTACTCAGAAACAAATAGAAGTTATTTTTTGGTTGAAATAATGATTTTTAAACTGGTACCAGTGTCGGCCTCTCAGAATACTTTTAATAATCAATATGAGTTTGGTAATAGTAAAGCAGACTAATACCTGCACCAGCCAACATCTTGTTACAAATAAAGCTGAATGATCTCCCTTGTCTATAATAATGTCAGCTTATGTGTTGTAATGTTTATTCAAATAAAAACTGTAGACTACCCTAACCCTAGCCCCTAAAAATTTAAAAACCCTAACTTTAAACCTAACCCTTATTCCTAGCCCCTTAACCCTGTTATTTCAATTAACCTACATTCTACTGAAAAAGTGGGCAAACACTGAAAAGGTCAAACAAGTTGGTCACTAAGAAATAAAAACTTGCTTTAACTACTGACATAGAAGAGTGTACCTGGTTGCATGCGGCTGCAGAAGGAGACAGCTGGAGGTCACTTACAAAGGCAGAGGATAGACATTTGAGACCAAAAGAAAATCTGCTGCCGAGGACAGACATAGATGGCAAAAGGAAAATGCATATCGACCACCGGCAGAAAATGGTTTTGCCAACGCTGGATGTGGCAAAATAAGTAGGTCACAGGTCGAGCTGGGTAGCCACGGGAAATACTGCATTCCTCATTAATCTTCTAACTCAAACAAGCCTTATTATTATCATTACTTTAAAAAATTAATTTAAAAAACTGTCTCCAGATAAAACAAATGACATATTTATGATCTGTCTTTTTTAAATACAAATTCTTTAAATTATATAGAAACTTTATAATAGGTGACTAGTCTCCTTTACTAATACCATAATTTTAAAACAACTTGGCCATTACTATGAACTCAAAGTGTTAAACTTTTTAAAAAAAATTGTTGCTGTTGATATGTTTTCTTTCACTTGCTGACACATTTTTTTTATCTTTGGCCAGAACTAGATAGCCCAGAAATAGATTTCCCAGAACTAGATTGGTAAGAACTAGATTGCCCAGAATGGGATTGGTCAGAACTAAATAGCCCAGAACTAAATTGTCCAGAACTAGATTGCCCAGAACTAGATAAGCCATCAATAGAACAATGATATGGTGTTTTTGTTTTCAGATGTTACTTTAGAGATTTTAACATCATAGCCCAAACCTTCCCAGAATCGCAGTGGGCAGAGTTTGAGCCCGGGACCATCAAGACAACAGTCCAGAGCGTACACCACAAGATCAGGCAGCCACCCTCTAGACATCTATGCTTAATGCCGTTTATCTTTAATTAAAGGTGCCTTTATGAATCAAGCAGTGGGGATATGCTATTCACAGCAGCAGTCAAGACAAAGCATATTCAATGGGGATTTTTTTTGTCAATCTCTTTATTGCGCCTTTCTTCACTTATGAATGATTTTTGATAGGTATTACAAAGCTATACATTTGAAAGAAGTTCAGTTATTAGTTTACTATTTATTTCAAGTACACTTTTCAATGTACTTTCTCCCTGGGTTAAAAAAACAACAACCCAGGATGATATAAAAAAAAATTGAAATTTAAATCTATAAATTGGACTAGGGAGATAAGCTGGATTTACTTAAATAGCAGAGTACATAATAGACTTTTTAAATGTGTAGGTTTTAATGAAAGAAGCAAGGGCCAGAACCAACCTCTCAGTTATCTCCACCTTGCTTTCCCCATGATGAGCACCTAGATCCTGGGTTTTTAGCACCTTGGATGCTGCCTCTGTCTGTAACTGGGGAGACATTAAAGACAATATCTTGTCAGGATACTTGAGAGATTCAGGAAAGCAATACATTTGTATTCCAATAAAAACTAATTTTAAAAAGTCTCATATCTTAACCAAAGTAAGTGCAGACAAGTCAAATTATAAACCATTAAAACTTCAAACTATTTGTAAAGGTGGCAATAATTCAGACTATTGAGAACTACCATGATCCACATGATTTTATTAGACCAGTGATTCCCAAACGTTTTCCTTAATGGAACACTTCGCACATTCTGAGTATTTAGCGGAACATTTTGCTTATTTTTTTTTAGAGAGAGTTAATTCACGTGGTGACCTACTAGTTAATTATTCCAGTAGTTTCTGGAACATAAACAATAGGCAATAGGGTTCCACAGAACACAGTTTGGGAAACACTGGATTAGAGCATAACCAAGAAGTGGTGGATTTAGAAAACTGTTTCATTCGACATGTATGTATTGAAAATGTCTGCAGAAATATTTTTTTTAACCATTTTATTTTGGTATGGAACTCAGATTGTATAGGTATGTTTCTAATTGTTCACATTTTACTAAACCTTATAGTTGAGTAAGAAAAAGAAACAGCTTTAGACAGTATTGGTAGCTAATGAGACTCTGAAAAATTTAAACAAAAACTGCCACTTTAATATACATCCTCAGATGGAAATGCCTCAATTCAAACATAAAAAACCACAGTACAGACCCAAAAAGTGCAGTGAGATTTACTAAAACTAAAGAGTACTGACACTTAAAGTGTAAAATGCACAGCATTTCGATACATGGGCATACAAGATAACAAAACACTCAAAAATTTATGGATGGACTGTTTTTGGAGGCCCCAGGATGTAAAAATGTTCTGTAAAATGTCCTACATGTTTCAGATGCTACTTCAGAGTTGAAGATAATTTACTTCCTAGCCCAAACCTCCTGCAGGACGACAGGGGATGGGAGCGGGCAGTTTATGAACCCTGGACCATCCAGACGACTGAACAACAGTCCAGCACACATAACCATGAACATTATAGCCATACTGTGAATGAACTGTTTCAAATGTTTTAATACAAATACACTTAAGAATATCAATAAGTAGATCTAAATGTCAGTCATGTTTTTAAGGAAAGAAATAGAGCCCTCATATATTTTAATCTCATTTTAGAAGATGAGGCCCTAGGCATCCCCACAGCATGCGCAGAGGTAAACCCATTCCTAATAAAGACACAAGAAAAACTGCTCTTGAAGACTTTAAACAAACACATTTTGCTCAGCAAGACTAAGACATACAATATTTTTTGCTATAATAAAAAAAATTTCCAATTTCAATTTCATGTAACATGTTGCCAGAATTAGACACAGCAATGTTATCATACACACAGAATCACAAGCCCAACTAGAATAACACTGATATGAGTAGTACACTATCTTTTCAAGTAATATCTGTATATATTATATCTATATAATAAATAATGGTACACTGTTTGGTATTGTTACAGGGCACAAGTATCTAGAGGGAAGGTTCGCTATTTTTAAACTACTAATGATTATGAACATAGGACTATTAAGCTTGTGTCAAAAGTTGATTACAAGTTTGAAGATAATCCTAGTAACAAACTCAACCTGTGAAAAGCCTTGTAACGAAATCACATACCAAAAATAAAACAGCTAGAACAATACGGCCAGTAGAATCAGATCCTGCCATAAACACCACGCAAGAGCCCACTCTTTGTCCTGTCTACGAGCTGACTAGATGCCTGTTTATGTACATCCACAATCAAATAACACAAAGAAAGGGGAAAAAAAAAACTGACATTGATTAGTCCCAAGCCAACTGAATAATGTATGTCATTTAATTATGCGCGATGATATTTTTACGAGACAAAATCTCGGACCCACACACTGTTATGATCCGCGTGCATGTGTCCCTTGAACATGCCGGTGTATTTGTGTGTTTTTGAAAAGGGGGGGGGGGGGGAGACAATGTGAACTAACTTCTAATGTCACCTGCTCGTTTGACTTTTTTTTCCTTGTTGGGGTATTACGACTGTGTCAAGGATAGGTCTGGCTACACACACACACACACGCGAGTCTACACATGCATGCAAACCAGTGTCAACATTACAGAATTATCGTCGCTTCCTAAAAGCTGCTATCACTTAGGTCTAGCCAAGATCTAGATTATATAGTGTTACAAGTGGTTCCAAATTTGTATGCCTATGTCATTGTTTTATTCCGCCCTACGAAACAGACAAATATCTGGTATTGCCACTCAGAAAAACGGAAATATCTGGTATTGTCACTCATAAAAATGTAAACAAATATCTGGTATTGTCACTCATAAAAATGTAAACAAATATCTGGTATTGCCACTCATAAAAATGTAAACAAATATCTGGTATTGCCACTCATAAAAATGTAAACAAATATCTGGTATTGCCACTCATAAAAATGTAAACAAATATCTGGTATTGTCACTCATAAAAATGTAAACAAATATCTGGTATTGCCACTCATAAAAATGTAAACAAATATCTGGTATTGCCGCTCATAAAAATGTAAACAAATATCTGGTATTGTCACTCATAAAAATGTAAACAAATATCTGGTATTGCCGCTCATAAAAATGTAAACAAATATCTGGTATTGCCACTCATAAAAATGTAAACAAATATCTGGTATTGCCACTCATAAAAACGGAAACAAATATCTGGTATTGCCACTCATTAACACAGTAGGTAGCAATACAGATCTCACGTGGAGATATGCAAGCAGGTGATTCGTAGCTCATAATTGTTTGATGTTTCTTCATGACGTCTTACAAGCATCTATGTGATAATCTAGCAGCGCGAGTTTGAGACTTTAACTCTGCTTGAATCAGTGGTTCTCCTGGCTGATCAATATTCAATATCAATATTCAATCAATATTCTAATGCTACAAGGCAAATGCTAACAAGTTAAATAAAAATAAAAAGTTTTAAATACAAAGCTTATTTAATGGAAATCACCACACAATCACTGCAAAATATTAATACTGCAAGATTTATTTACTTTTTTGTCTATATAAAACAAATTAATTATTTACCATAAATTGGTTAATTTTTTTATTGGTTCCCCACGCATCGTCTTTGAAAATGAATAATTGTGCAAAATTTCAACTTGATCCGAGAAAGGGGAAGTGGGAGAAAAAAACGTGTTCAGGAATCCATTCAGACAGAAGACAGACGGAGTGAGTTAATATAAAGCTTTGCCAAAATAGGCTTATAATTAGATCTGGAAGGGCAACTAGAGATAGGACACGAGACCACTAACAGCTGACTTTTTTCGATGACCTTTGCCCAGTATGAAAAAAAAAAAAAAGGAAAGGTAGGTGGGGGAAGGGGGGGGGGGAGCATGCCTGACAGTTTCAGTTATTTTAGAAGGGAGACACGTGGTTTCACGGATCACTTCGGCTCTACCCAGGATAACGGTGTCGTCCAAATTTGAAATCTATACCAAAAGCTTAAATAAAATACAAGGTTGTTGTTTGTTTTTTCCTAAGAAAACATTACAGTTAAATGTGACTATCGAGATACAAATTTCACCAACACACTTAATTACAACTTACAGTCATAGCAATGGGCTCTGTGGTCAATGCAGGACATGTCTTCAAAGTAAAGAATCGAGAGATTAATGTTATGATAGAGGTTGAGGACAATAGCCTTAACCCCATTAGTTCAAATTTTCTTTTTTTATCTTTAGTGATATCCAATGTCCAGCCAACGTAAATCTCTAGCTGACCCCGTGGAGCGATTAACCTCTTTGAGCTATCCACATAATCCCATAACCTACTTTGGTCATTTTTTTTCTAAGTTCGTAGACTAGAAAGTACGAATAAAAAAATTATATATTATTTGCCAGGTTAGCACTACGTCTCTCGTTCATTCCAATGATTATATGAAACGTGTGCAAACCTGGACTATGGTGGGCTTTATAGATGTCAATAGTAATAGTTATTGCTAGGCTAGACCTCGGTAATAAAAGTCAGCTCTTGGGCTTTTATCTCCAGAACAAATATAATGTCACTTACACAGAGAGAGAGAGAGAGAGAGAGAGAGAGAGAGAGAGTGTGTGTGTGAGAGAGAGAGAGAGAGAACACAGCTGTTATAATGTACGAGCCACTGTTTTAATGTCTTACTATGAAATCAATTTGTATAAAAAAAAATCAATGTTTCTTCATATATGATTACTAAGCATTTTTTTAAATAATGTAAATGCATAGGGAAAATGTTTGCTTCATACTGAATAGGTATAGGCGAAATAGTGAATGTGACTGATGCAGAACCCTGTTTAAAGAATTTCTGTTTATCCAAATGCATTACAAGCAATGTGAGGCCAATGCAATGACCAAACGCCTCTAGTTTCAGAGACAACTGTTCCAGGGAAGCTAGAACTGGATAGAACCTGGAACAAATTGTAATCCCAACTAAAAATGCTAGGTCTTCACCTGGACTATGAGTTCGTCTGCCATTTGCAACAGGTAATTTTAAAGGAAACGGGGTAGGGGGGTGAGAGGGCATTTAAAACTAGTAGACCACTAGTTATGATTGATAGATTATACAATTAAAACTATTAGACCACTAGTTATGATAGATAATACCATTTAATTATTGAATACAACTATAACGGAAAGTTTATCAAATGAAAAGAATGATGTGGATTCGAGCAAAAGGCACGACCATGTAGATTTTTTTTTAAAAGGTTAGCTAGAGAGTGGGGGCGTGGTGGCTGAGTGGTTAAGCACTTGGGGTCCTGGGTTCGAATCTCGGTGAAGACTGGGATTTTAAATTTCAGGATATTTAGGCCGCCCCAGAGTCCACCCAACTCTAATGGGTGCCTGACTTAAGTTGGAAATAGTAAAGTCGGTTGGCAATTGTGCTGGTCGCAGGACACCCTGCTCGTTAACCGTTGACTAAACCGTTGACCTTACCATTCACATCTGCCCTATAGATCGCAAGGTCTGAAACTTTTAATCTAAAGAATACACACAGTTATAGAGAATAATAATTCCCGGGGAGAAAAAAGTAAAAAAAAAAAAAAAGAACTGAACCCGATGAATCAAAGTCTCCATCTACGCTTTATCCCAAGGCCAGCAAAAGTTAACATGTCCTAAAAAATATAAAATATGAATGACGACAATGCCCTCTCACCGCCCTACCCCCCTCCTTTTCAAATCACCTGTTGCTAATTGCAGACGAATTGACAACTGTTGTGACATGTCACCGGCTAGACCAAATCCGCGTGCCAGAGATTGTAAGAAGAATTTTCTCAAAAAGGTTGAAAGACAACAAGACGCCTACATTCTGAAACCAATCTTCCCGAGTCGTTCGTTTACGTCTTTTTTTTGCATTCGACGCAGACGACAATTTTAATACCGGACTAGAGTACGCTTTAATTTTTAACCTTGCAGAACTAGGAAACACAAGGCCTGTGTGCCCTTGACCTAGACACTTACATATGCATACTTATGTGTTGCACACTAAATGGCAATAAATAAAATAGAAAAAGAAGTACAATAAAAAAAAAATTAAAAAGAAAAGTTTAAATAAAGTGAAATTGCATCAATTATTTTTAATCCATCATGTAATTAATTTCTTAGCAGATCAAGACTAATAATAAAAAGGTTACAAAGACAGTTTGTGTGGAAACACGAACTCAAAATCGGCCCCCGAAGTGGTCCACCAAGGCAGGTAAAAAGGAAGGTTTCAATATTATCAGAATGAAATTCTATCAAAGACAAATGACAGAGAAGAATGGAGAAAAAAGGTTAACAGGTCTTGTGTGGTGCCCCAGCGGTCCAGCAGACCAAAGGATAGGTGAAAGCGAATGTGAAGTTAGATGTGAACCTGGCCTAACTGATGACTTATAATGAATATCTAATTGATCTAATTGTTTTGTAAAGGGTCAATCTCTTACTCCTCCAGAAAAACAACAACATTTCAGTGAGATGATACAGCATTTCAGATAACGCAATAATATGAAAAAATTATCTATTGTTGTTTTAAATTATGCCCAACTTATATGCATACTAAATATATTTTTTCTCTTGAAAAAAATAGTAAACCTTTTTTGTGTGTAAGTATAATAGAACTTACATAACTTAACTATACAAATGTAAAAATACTATTTTTTTGACAAAAAATCTACATCCGTTTTCATAAATATGTTAAAAATATGGTAAATTAACGTCTCCCCTAATAAAGAGCCTCCCGTGTTTGTTACTATTAATAGTGAATAGTTGTAAAAGTGGTGTATTTTTATGAAAAAAAAACCTGCTTGCATAAGTGATTTAAAAAATTAGATTTTTTGCATTCAGAAAACAAAAAAGTAGCCGTTGCATCAGAACTTTGAATGGTCTAAAATATTATGATGTCGGATTTTCACTATCTTTTCTAGTTTACGATATCTAAACGGGACGGACGGACAGACAGGTCAAACAAAATAATAGCGTCTTTTCCCCGTTAATAAATCTGTGCGATTGGAAATATTTCTATTATTTGTTTTTGTTCAACGCAACTTTCATGCTTATAGAATGCTCAGTGCGCTATGGTTCAGTGGTTGATTGGTCGTGCGGTGAAAGTATCTGGGACAAGGTTTCCGTCTTGCCTTTTCTAAAGCCTGAATACAAACTCAAGGTCTCGAGTCTCCATGATGGACGCCGACGCGCTAGCCACTAAGCTATTCAAGTACTTCAAGAATATAAGGTTTTATATAATCTGGCTAGTTAAAAATTTTTTAGCTAACGACCGTATTCTCTGCACAAGGCTTATTTACCCGTAGTTTTTTTTCCATTTCTATATTAAACAAAATTAATTAATTACGACTAATTGATTAACTTTTATTTTCTTCGTTGATTCACGTGTTGTCATCGCAATAATTATTAAGTAAAGTTTTTAAACCAGCTTTGGGGAGTCCAAATATTGCATGTAACCAATAATAGTGAAAGCCAGTTCCCAATTTCTTTTGTATAGATACCATCTATTGGTATGTGTAATCTATGCATAAGAACTAACGAGAGAAGTACAGAATACTATAAGTAAAGAATAGGTTAAAAAAAAAATAAGAATAATTTAGCAAATATACATTTTAATATTTGGAGAAATGATGAAACATTGTAATAACGATAAATACAATATTTCGTATCGTGTCACGGTATTATATTTCTTTCTATTCTTTTATACTGATTCTTGTTGGGCAAACAGCTCAAAGAAAAAGAGAAGGGTGACCATCGACCACTAGTGCAGTATGTCACTGTGACTTGAGCGGCGGCCAGATAACAACGGGTGATGAAACACATTGCGGGAACTCTTGTGTCGTCTGCTAGGCTCAAGGGAAAGGCAGACGACACACAAGTGGGCGACGGTCTGTTCCAACGCGCATGCTTACAAGCTGTCTTGACATTTCAACTACTAAGGCTTCGTGTATTTCATTGACAGACTGTTATTCGCTGACCCAAAGAACAGTGAACACAAAGCTGTATCAAGAAGCCTTTATTTGGTTTAAACGTTGCTCCTTATTAAACTTACGGAAGGCCGACAGGTCGAGTGGTAAGTGCTCTACACTGTCCTCTCACTGTGGTCCCTGGTTCGAACCCTGCTCGTCGTCGTTAACCCCCCGCCCCACCTTCCTTCGGGAGATTTGTGATGGGATGTAATGATCTTCAATTCTGAAGGAACATCCAAAAATGTGTAAAACAATAAACTCTCTTGGAGCGAGTCTTTCCAAGAGAGAGAGTTACATTTACAATTTTCTTAATGGTGGATATGAAGTATAGGGGTAAAAAAAAGTTCCTTACCAAAACAACACAAGCACAGACCAAAACAACACAAGCACAGACCAAAACAACACAAGCACAGACCAAAACAACACAAGGACAGACCAAAACAACACAAGCACAGACCAAAAACAACACAAGCACAGACCAAAACAACACAAGCACAGACCAAAACAACACAAGCACAGACCAAAAACAACACAAGCACAGACAAAACAACACAAGCACAAAACAACACAAACACAAAAACAGACAAAACGACAAAAACAGACAACACAAACACATAAAACAGCACAAACACAAAAACAGACAACACAAGACAAACACAGACACAACACAGATAACACAAACACAGACAATACAACACAAGCACAAAAACAGACAAAACAACACAAACAAACAAAAAACAGACAAAACGTCACAAGCACAGACAAAACAACACATAGACAGACAAAACAAGACAAACAGACAAATCAACACAAACACAGACAAATTGATTTAGTAGTGAAGCACTTAGATTTTCAATACAGTTCACAGGGGTGGGGGCACCTTCCATAAACCCTAATATTAAAGGATAATACTTAGGTGGGGGTGGGTTGATCGATGAATGCCATTAAATCGCTTTAACCAGAAAAGTAGATCTATCTGGCCATATAACACCCAATAAAAGTTAGACCACTGCCAGGTGGAGAAAGATACAGACTTTAGAGCGGGTAATATATCACCAACTTTTGTAAAGCTGTCAACGATGTAACTTTTGCCAAGGCAATAGAGAATGCGTTATTTGTCTACCTAGCAAGAATTATCCTGCATAAACGAGTCTGGGAACACTGTAATTAGTTTGTGGCGTCACTAACAGAGACCAATTGTTATAGTAGGCCTGAACCCAGACCTGTGACCTGTGGTCAGTGGAGACCAATCGCTCGTTGCCACATCACAGATTTCTACGTCAACCTATTGGTCTCGCACTACTTTACATCAACTGCGTTCAAAACCTTTTTTTTTAAACTTGGTCTGGAATTTATATATAGATCAAGAATGATATACCAATCCAAATCATAAACCTTTATAAGTATAATGAAGTCTATTGGAATAAGACAAAACAGTCAAGGACAGATTGTGACAAGCCAGAGCGCTATTGAAGATTTGATCTCTTAAAAACAAAAAGATTTCTGTGACAGAGAAAAAAAGCTGAGGTGTACGTAATGTAAACGGACGTTCTTCCATCGATCAGAGAGAAATGTCAACAATAAATATATACAGACAATATTGATTGGAAAATATATCGCCAGATGTATTGTTCTGTTCTGCTTCCCCCCCCCCCCCAGTGCGTGACAAAAACAATTCGTTAACCAAAGATCCCTATAATCATGTATACCTGCTGGTGAGTAAGACTTTAATTATCGGCGTCTTGGCTCTGTGTCAATATATGTATCAATAGGTTAAAAATACAATAGAGATTATGAATGCTATTAGCTGTGTCAGGAGAGAGAGAGAGAGCAAGTACGATCACACATGTATCATAGCTAAAGTATGCGAAGAGCGGAACAAGGAACAAACTCCCCCTGTAATTTACTTTCTGACAAGAAAAAAATCTGTCTCTTATAAATTTTCGAGTACACTTGAGAACATCCCTAAGCTGTATGGGCAGGCGTAGATCATGCTGTGCGTCTGTCAAGACGATAATCTAGCACCAAAATTATTTGGCTGTGGGACAGAAACTGATGACGAGGCAGTTTGAAGAAAATGAAAAGTTTGTAAACACGTAGAGATCCAGCTTTGGCGCTACAGAGAAAACATTTCGCTCGTGTCAGGAATATAAACATTTTTTGTGTGTTTATTAGGCTTGCATGAAGAACCGTTTTAAAGTATGCAGTAATGTTAAGACATCAAGAAACAAGACCATTCTAGAGCCATCCACTCATTGTGCAAGAACTCTTTCCAAACGTGTTTCATTTAGGACTAATTGACTAATTGCATAAGGTGAAACAGATACAAAAAAAAAAGGGGGGGGGGGTAAGAAATGATATAAGTTGCATAGAGATGGCGTAATTAAAGAGAAGAGGATGCGAACAAAAACTTGAAAAAGATAAAAAAAAATGGGTAAGGCTCAACGGTGAGTGAGTTTGATATGTATATATATATACAAAGGGAGATCAGAAAGAGAAGAATGCGCTTAATCTACGCATTACATACCTGGCCAAAGGCTCCGCCACTATAAAAAGCGCTGCCATGCCTGTCCCTGACCTGCAGGGTGAGCAGTACGCAACAGGCCAGCACTAGCATCAGGCCTCGTACTTTGGTACGGTCCGACATGCCTTTCACAAGAGCACTGACCAGCAGCGTCGTCACTTCGTGGTGGCGTCTTGCCATGGATCAAGGACCTTTATGACCCTCCTTCGTCACTGGCGCTCAGGGTTACACAGGTACCGTGTGTCACTAGCGCCCGTATCTAGCGTGCTGTCCTTATGACATACAACGCCCGCATCTAGCGTGCTGTCCTTATTACATACAACGCCCGTATCTAGCGTTCTGTCCTTATTACATCCACGCCCGTATCAAACACGATAACAATAGTGCTTAAACGAATTCAATGTTCCAAGTGGACACGGCAGCATGAAACCACTAATAATAATTGCCACGAAAAGTAAACAATTCTAAATGTTTAACTGAGCACATTATAACATAGTACGGGCCTAGTCGCATGCTGTTTAAATGAGACATGTAAACGGCTTTGAAAACAAAGGAATATAAAAAAGTTATCTTTGTAATTAGTATCAGATAGTCCTCGTGTCTGTAGGACCATGCGACTTCACGAAGAAATACAACAGAGAAGGGAAAAAAAAAGGATAAATCTGATATTTTGCATTTCGATAGCAGATAAATTGCACTTTGAATAAACTGAACTGGTTCCTTTTTTACAGTGAAAATTGTGGTTGAACTTCTATTTCTTTGATGAGATTGAAAATTGTGGTTGAACTTCTATTTCTTTGATGAGATTGAAAATTGTGGTTGAACTTCTATTTCTTTGATGAGATTGAAAATTGTGGTTGAACTTCTATTTCTTTGATGATATTGAAAATTGTGGTTGAACTTCTATTTCTTTGATGAGATTGAAAATTGTGGTTGAGCCTCTATTTCTTTGATGATATTGAAAATTGTGGTTGAACTTCTATTTCTTTGATGAGATTGAATTTAAACCCAGCTGACAGCTTATTACAAACAACCCTTTCCCTCTCCGATGTTTCTCTTGGCGTGGACTTCAACCTGTTACTTTCCAGTGTACCTTATATTGAATATTGTCCATTCTCAATCATTACTTCACTCCAGAATCGCCAGACTGACCAGGCTTCAGACACAATCGTATTGATGTCCGGCATACATTCTACAAGGTCAGGGGAATGTCTCCATATATATTGCTAGTTAGGTACCACTATCCACGACGAAACGCTGCCATGTGTCCAGGTCTGGCTATCGAGTCCCCGGAGGATTTCCAGCTACCCGTCGCCTCAGCGTGGCCCTCCGGTGGAAACATCCAGAGGTGGATCTGGACAGGCTAAGAACGAGTAGCGAACCAGGCCTTCTAGCAGGTCTCCCTGGGTGAGCTTTTGTTTTTTTTATCTCACTCGGGGTGGGGATGGAACAAGTAACCTGCAACCCAGTCCAAAAAGTCCGCCACGCCGTTCCACAAAGGGGGCCGTCATCAGTGACCCGTTGGCTGGAGTGGCGGCCCTTGCACGGAACAGTGGCGGTTACAGTATAGGAATATGAGACAAGCTCCCCGCAGTTAGCGCTGTTTCCGGCCACTTATAGCGAGTGGGCCAGGACCGGTCACGGCGCGCTGTGTACACGGCACGGCCCGGTTTTACCAGTCAGTCAACCAATATGGCCGTTTACCGTTGGGTGCCCTCAGACAGGACAGGGGTGAAGAACCCCATGTCCAGGCCTGGTGGTTGGATAAAAGCCTTTCTAACCATCAACGGGATAATGGCGCCTCCGGCGCCGATTCCCTACTGGACTTCATCGAAGGCTATCGAGTCCATGATTACGGATGGCGAAAGAATGTATCCGCTTGTTTCATAGAAAACCCACAATGCAAACAAATAAATAAACTGATCTAGAAGCTATCCAGCATGTATAGAAAGGACAGTAAGAGACGAAACTGAGTCTCAGGTGTTTTAAACCCAAGAAGGTAAAATAAAGAAATCAATTACAAAAATAAACACGTGCTTTCCACTCTTTAAGAAAATATTGGATCTACTTAACCGCATCAGGTTTGTTTTGACGAAACATTAGCCAATGACTAAAGAGATGACGTGTCATCAAACTGGCAGACGTTTTATCTATGACCTAAATACATACAAAGTTTTTTGTCTTTTTTTTTTTGTCAGAGAGCAACAGACTATAAGGGAAAGCTTAGTAGACCGACAACACAAGTACAGGCAATGAGAACCAACAGGTGTTGAAAGCAAATAAAAGCGACACGGCGTCAATGGAGTCATTGAAAGTGATGTAAGTGGTAGCTAAACTGATCGATCTGTGTGGTGGTGTTAGCGTGTGTGTGTGTGTGTGTTTGTAGAGGGATTTCTTTCTTGACCTCTATTGTAAAGCGTTGATTAAAGCTACCCCCGACTCTACCTTCTTAGCAGATCCTAAATAGTGTAACAACATTGACGGCTCCAAAACCACACCGACGAAAGCACTAAATACACTTCGACATTTTAGCGACTGAAGTGATGCAGTTTAGGCGACCAACAGTGAGCGCGACAAACATGGGCGTCACAAATTGAAGTCGAGACTGTAGCTTACAGATAGTTTGGTTGATATATTGGCTTTCCTAATGTGAACATCCATTATAGAGCGACTAAGACTGGACTGTTCCCGTTTTGTTTTAAACTATTGGAAATCTGCCGCAACAAGTGTGTCTGAAATGTATGTGTCCCCTTCATGCAGAACAAAAGTTTGGTAGCACAGGTCTAGAGGAGGTAGACTTGCAAGACAGACTGTCAGGCGGTTGGAGAAATGATGCCTTCAGGATCAAGCCAGAAAATGAAATTAAAAGAAAATTATACCTGTTCAACCAGACCAATCGGAATAGAAGGCCTCAACACAGACCTGTGACGTGACGATGAGCTATTGGTCTAAACTGCCCACAGGCTGCAACGTCGCAGGCCAGTGTTCAGGTCTTTTAGAACGCTTGGTCTCGATCCACGCGTTGAACGGTACAAGACTGACCGGATTCAACGATTTTGATGGTTTTTATCATTATTATTGTCATTAATATTGACATTAATGAAATCCTTCGAATGCTTGGCAAGAAGATGTTTCCTGGGATGATCAATAAAAGGATGTTGATAACTTGTTACGGCTTCATTAGTAGCTAGGTGATATATATTGAATAAGTTTGCAGATGAGAATTGAAATAAGGACATTTAGCGACGAGTTAACAAAGCCTATGAATTTATTAGCATCCGTGACGAATGTGTAGATTATAAACAATGTACTTGACGTTGACATCACGGATGTTAGAGAGAGAGAGAGACACGTTTAGATGTAATCACATCCGCTAATTTGAAAGGCTTACTTGAAACATTGAGTTCTACTTTTGCTTTAGGTTTCTAAGACAGCTGTAACCATTTCGTTTTTACCTGGGAGTTCAAGGCATCTACTCACACAAATGGTTGACTGACAATCAAGATTGTGAAGAGCCAAGACAGACGTTTAAGACACCTGTACTGCAGCATAATGACAGCTTAACAACAGCTTTCGACAGACAACTTTCCGCGCGCTGTTGTCACCTGCCGTCAGATGATATATCTAGACAGAACGTTTCTACAACTGGCTAATTAAAATAATAAATTCATAGATCAAGAAGCACTAAAAGCGACAAGTCATTTTGTAGGATTATGAATAGATCTACATATTACAAACTTGAGCAGCACAAGAAGAGATCGTTATTAATGAGAGAAAAATGGGTAAACTAAATATGTCGAATTAAAGGCGAGTCCCAATCAGGACTAAAACATCGGACCTCCGACTAGCAACAGCACAGCAACACGAGATTTACGTACCACACGACCGCCATCTGCATCCCCACAAAAATCTACTCCTGAAAATGCCCCTTCCCCCCCAAGAGTCACAAAGTCACACTTAATTTCGCCAGATTTACATAAAGTATCGTTTTCTAGTGCTGGTTTTAGACCAGTAATGACCAACTTATAACCCACATACCTACCAGTGACGCTGTGCTAAACGACCATTCAAAACTTCATCACACAACACCATAATGAATCCTAGGAGGCTCGGTTAAATGACAAATAAAATTCGTTGTTGTATTTATTTGTGTACAAAGCTTTATATCAACCCACTCTGTCTGTCTGGTACAAATCTCGAACTCGCTATATCTCCCACTTCCCAGTCTCGAATCAAGTTGAAACTTTGCACAATTATTCATTGTCACTAACACAACACGAACCAATCCAGACAAAACAAAAAGTAACCATTAGGGTTTATTAAACATTGGTGGTAATTAATTAATTTTGTTTGATATCAAAAAGGAATAAATATTACAGTATTGAGATATATGGCTGTATATGTAAGTGTGTGTGTGTGTGTGGAGGGGTGGGGGTCCCCTTAGATAAGCTTAGGATATTTTTAAATGTAGCTTATATGTTGTGACGCTGCCCAAGACAACTTGAGTATTGAAAACGTCTAAGGCCCGTCGCCGAACAAACTTGGGACACCGACTGATAAAGATGTGAGGTACTAACAACTGTTGCACTGTGTATTCATTGTTCAAAAAGCTTCCCGTTTGTTAGTATCTAGGATAAGTATTTGGTGGCCATGTACCATTCTTTGTCCACCCAGTGACTGTGTTGAATGTGGTTTATTATAACAAGTTGTCGTTCCTTTTCTTGACGTTTTTTTTTTAACTCGTGAGAAATATGTTCCCCGAAATGTTTGTTATGTGATAACCTGTCATTCATTCAGTGTATTCAAGCTATACTCTACACGTTGGTGCTAGGTCGTTGGTGTCTAGCTCTACATAGTACAACTAAACCGATGCAGGCGTATTGCATTCTGAATGGAGACATTAAAACAAGCAAAATAATTTTAAAAAGTACTTTATTAAAAAACAAAGCTTATATTAAGTGTATCGATTAGTTTGGATCAGTCATGTCTTTAAATTTGTAATAGATCTGGGAAAACAATAATAAATCTGTGCGATAGAAATATTTTTAACAATTGTTTTTGTTTAGCACAATTTCATGCTTTTAGCTTTCTCGATACGCTATAATCCTATCACTTGTTTGGACCATTTGGAAAGGGGTAGGGGAGAAAGAATTGGGTATCTAAGTGATTTAAAAAAAAATATTTATTAAAAAAAAAAAAAGCGATCAACCTGAATTCGAACTCGTGAGCTAAAGCCTTCTCAGGCTTTTCTAGCCAACGCGTTAACCACTCTGCTAGAGAAGAGCGCATGGCTTAGAAGACTGTATAGTTATCTATTGTTTCTGTTTCATGTTTGTGTTCACTAAGCCTCAGACGACGACCTATTACTATAAAAAAAAAATGATTCAGCTTATACCACTATTTCAGTCAAGTACAATTTCCTTTCCTTGTCGAGATACCAAACAAAATAATTAATTACCAACAGTTAATTAACTAATTGTTTTTTTTTTTTATTTATTCATGTGTTATCAGGTAAAAAAAAATAATGTAAATTTCAGTTTCATCAGATAATGGGTCTGAGAGAAATAACGTGTACAAACTTTTTACCAGACAGACAGACAGAGCGAGTTTATATAAGCTTTGTAATAGACTTGAACACGCCCCTTCTTTAAACAAAAATTCAATATCATTTTTATTCACAATAAAAATAGATACAGCTTCAAAGGTTAAGGGTAAACCCCTAACCCCACTCACACTTAGGCCACTGTGACCCGTTCACATACAAATCTTTAAATAGAAAAATGATTAGATAGAACAAATATCCACAAGTGACTCGATTATGAGTGACATAAAGGAGGGGCGGGTAACGGGGAAGGTTTCCGTATACATTTTTCGAAAACATTTTTTTTTTAAAGTTGCTCAAGTCTGAATTCGAACTAAAGCCAACACGGGGAAGGCCGACTTGTTAGCCACTGAGCTATGCAAGTACTTGTAAAAGTAGAATGCTTTATATATAGTCTATTGTTATTTTTTTAAATTTTAGCAAATGACCTAATTCTCTACACCTCTTAGCTTAGTGGGTCATACTGTCTGTATTAAAACAAAATTAATTAATTAACCCTTATTGATCAATAATATGTTAATTTTTTTTGTATTGATACATGTGTTGTCATCAACAACGAATAACTGTGCCAAGCTTCAACTTGATCTGAGAATGGGAAGTGGGAGAAAACAACGTGTACGACTATTGTACCAGACAGACAGAGTTGATATAAGCGTTGTACAAACTTTCCAACCTGGCCAGTCTAAGCACATGCAAAGCTAGCATCTAGATCAAGTGATGGACATGTGTTAGGAAACAAGGAAGAACGTAAACATAACACACCAGCAGGGCCAATACATTTATTTATAGAAAAAAACCCGTCGCCTGAGCTGGAAGTCAGGAAGACTAAGCTGCTACAGGGCCGTAACAGCATGGGGAATCGAGACGTCTATTTGGCGCCCATATCTAAGACAACTTATATTGGCTACAGTTTGTCTTGTCTTAAAACAAGCCAAAATTAATTTTTTTTTAATCCAAAAAAAAAAAAAAAAATCTGTAAAGGAAAGAACTGTACATTTACAATCACATATCTCAACAATGTAAGATTTATTTCCCACTTTCTATATCAAATACAATTAATAAATTACCACTTATTTACTAATTAATTGGTTAATTTGAAAAATAAAATGATTCATATTTTTAGGGAGGAAATGGATAATTGTGCAAAGTTTCAACTTGATCCGAGAATGGGAAGTGGGAGAAAAAACTGTACCATACAGAGTGAGTAAGTTGATATTAGCTATGTGCAAGAAAATTGTTTCCTTTAATTATCGAACCAGCGGAAATAGTTACTTGTTATTTTATCTGAATTATTTCAGTACCGGTAAAAGTATGTTTACGGCTGTAGGAAGACTTGGCGACCCATGAGATCTAGGTACTTGCGCCGCTGAAGCAAACTTATTTGTCCAGTTATCTCGTGTGGGGGGAAAAGGGCAAAGGTCATGACCCCAACGAAATCAGTACACACACACAGTGTGCCCCAGGTCATGTAAAGTCTTCACAAGTTAGTCCAGCATCTAGCGCTCCAATGTGAATACAAGAAAGTCAGTGTCCGTGGAAGGGGGGGGGGGCGTCCTTTTCCCCATAATCTCTCCCCCCTCCTTCCATAAAAAAGATCTGTTTGTAGCGTCAGCTTCAGGATGTAATTAACCCATATCCTACTTTGTACACTGGGAGTGTACGTTTCTAAAAAAAATATATTAAATTAAGGAAGAGAGTTTTTTTAACTTTTTGTTTCGTTTCTGTTCAGGTACATATTTTTATACATTTTTAAACTGCTCTTTACTTCTTGCAGCCATTTATTATTATTTTATCGCTTTTCAAAGTGACCACATTGCAAAAAATTGAAAAAAACAATTACCTTCTTAAAAATGTAAGTATTTACATAATTCTGTGATATAAAACAAATAAAGATACTTTATTTATATACATTTGCTATCCTATTTTCATAAAAAAATAATAGATTTAATATTTGTCGTTTACTTTTTTTTTAATTAATTTTTTTGTTACGTACACTGTGAGTGTACATAGCAGGATATGCCACTGTACGATTCAGACCACCACTTCAATAACAAACATAGTATTACAAATGTAGATGTAGATCTAGATAAAAATAAATGTATACATCTGTATATTTATATATTTATTTGCTCTTTACTTAATGCCTAGAAGGTTTTAATCAATTTATTTTGCAATTTTATAATATTTATTTACAATAATTGATCTAGATCTAGTGGTCTAGATCTAGACTACATACATTATGATTATGATTAATTTTAACTTAAAATATTTTTTTTAGGTCTAAAAGAGCCTTTACAGCTCATGAAGTAATCAGCATGATTGAGGATGAGGACCTTGATTTTATTTCTGCTGATGTATTCATTATGCCTCCCGACGATGGCCAAAATTCAGACGAAGACAGTGGAGATGAGGATGGTGGCCAGCCAGATAACTTGTGCCCTTCTCAACTGAATAGTCAGGCAGAGTTTATCTTGCATGGTTTACAAAGTAAGCTTAATTAAAATATGCACTTCAACTTCATTCTTTTTTTTATTTGATAGTTTAATGTTGATAACTTATTTAATTATTTTTTTAATTATATTTTTTTAGGTACGACATCTGAAGATGGAGCTGCAGATAACATCATTGGTAATGATGAACCAAGTATGCCTCAAACTTCTGCAAGTAGAAAAAGGAAAATCGAAAGAAAGAAGAGGCTATGGATTAAATCGCAGGTGGACGGAATTGAACAAATGCCGTGGTGTGATGGCGTTAGAGCCAACGAAGAACATGAGGTGGATTATCTCACACCCGTGCATTTTTTTGAACAGTTCTTTGACTCAGAAATGTTAGATTTCATAGTTTTGAATACTGAAAAGTATGCCAGAGAGATTAAAGGAAAACACCAGTTTTCAACGAGTGCCTCCGAAATTAAAGCCTGTATAGCTACTCTTTTGTTGTCAGGCTATTCTATTTTTCCCAGACGAGAGATGTACTGGGAACGCAGTGAGGATTGTGGTATTAAGGCAGTTTATAATGCCATGAGCCGAAACAGATTCAATGAACTCTTGAGATACATTCATCTTTCAGACAACAACAATCTGGATTCAACAGACAAGCTAAGCAAAGTGAGGCAATATTTAAATCTTATAAATGAAAGGTGCTTAAGAAATTTCTCATCAGTTCAAAATCTAAGCATCGATGAGACCATGGTACCATATTTCGGCAGACATTCTGCCAAGCAATTTATAAAAAATAAACCTGTAAGGTTTGGCTACAAAGTATGGAGTTTAGCCACCCCATCAGGCTATGTCGCTCAGTTTGATCCTTATGTTGGTGCCTCAGCAACAATCGATAGACATGAACTTGGGCTAGGCCCTGGCGTTGTGCTGAATCTTATAGCCTGCCTTCCTCCAAAACCCTACAGACTATATTTTGATAATTACTTCACAACTCTAGCACTGATGGACAGATTATCAGAAAAGGGAATTGGAGCTACAGGCACTATCAGAGCCAACAGGCTTGAACAATGTCCACTGTTGCCTGGGACTGAAATGAAGAAAAAAGAAAGAGGATTTTATGACTACAGATCTGATAAACATAGCAATTTAATTATTTTACAGTGGAATGACAACAGTGTGGTTTCTATTGCTTCCAACTTTGCTGGTGACATGCCATTGAAAGCAGTTCAGCGATGGTCAAAAAAGGAAAAAAAATTTATTCAGGTTACACAGCCAAACATCATTTCACTTTACAACCAAAATATGGGAGGAGTTGATAGAGCTGACCAAAATGTAGCCAAATACAGGATCTCTATCAGAACCAAAAAGTGGTGGTGGCCCTTTTTTGCCTGGCCAATCGATTTATGTGTACAAAATGCTTGGCTACTTTATCGTCAGTCTGAGTTGTTCACATCACAGCCTCTGGACTTGTTGGCTTTCAGAAGACATGTTGTGAACTCTTGGTTTCTGCAGTGGGACACCCAAAAAAGTAGAAGCACCACTCCTTCAAAGTCTACAATTTGCAAAAGAGTGCCATTGGAAATGAGGTTGTGGGAAGCCAAACATATGAGAATTGACCTCAGCACAACCAGACGATGTGCGATTTGCAAAAAGACATGCAATAAAGGATGCTCAGTGTGCCCTGTTGGGCTACATTTTAAATGTTTTAATCTTTTTCATGGCCATACAATGTAAATAATTCTGGTTTTGGTTTCATTGTTTTCTTTGTACAAAAATGTACTTTCTAAAAAAAAAAAAAAAAATGTTTTTTCTACTGAATCTTCATATAATTTTTGTTAATAAAAATTAAAATTTAACTTTAAATGAACATATTTTTTTATTAATTTTTGTTTTTAAATGTTACAAATAATTTACTTTAAATATAAATAGCAAAAAAAAAAAAAAAAAAAAAAGTTATATAATATTCCTCACGGGGCCACTTCCTGCTATGTACACTGGCAGTGTACGTCTTGTAAAATCTATACTAGGTGGAATTTTTCAAAAATTTTTTTTGCAATGTCTTAGTTAGACCAATAGAGATTGATAAACACTAAAATGAATATGTTTACACCAATAATAAAGTTTTGGCTGTTAATGGGTTAAAGAAAAGCGACGGGTTTTGTTTTATTGTATTTATTACAAAACGTATATAATAGCTCCGTCTGTCACGGTGGATTCTTTTACATCCATTCTCGGATCAAGTTGATATTTTGCACAATCATTTATAATCGAAGACAGTACATAAATCAATCAGAAATTTAAACAATTATTTAACCAATCGGTGGTAATCAATTGCGTTTTATATACAAAGGGCAGGTAAATCTTGCTGTATTTAGAGATATGACAGATACTTTGCGATTCTATCTCTTATATAGGAGCTTTAAAAAAAAAAAGATGTTTAATGTTCTACTTACTTATAGATGTATGCCGTAAATAACTAAACGCCTGACTAAAATACGAAGAGCATTTATTGTGAGTTTATCTGAAGTTCGCATGTATGTTTTCACAGGGCGAAATGGGATCCAATGAGTAATGATGCCAAAAAAGGTTGATACTATCAGAAAACATTTGGCGGCTACACTTGTAAACGGAATCTCCAAAACTTCAAGATTTAAAAAAAACAGCAAAGTTTTAGTTGTTAGGGAGTTCAAAAAAAAAAAAAAAAATAATATAATTGTCTTGTGACGATCGACCCCAGTCATAAAACGGCTCTCCTTGACTTTAAAGGATCACCATTAACCTCTGTACACGTTACTAAGAGTACAAACGTGAATACTTGAAACAACCAAAATATCAAACAGCCCAATCCCTAAAAATAATTTTTAACATTCAAAGGATAGAACCGCACAATAACTGCTACCTCTCAAATACTGCATATATCACCTTTACTATATGAGGCAAAATTAATTAATGACTAATTAATTAATAAATGTGTTTTCTTAATTGATTCGTGTGTTGCCTTCGAGAATGGATAATTGGGCGAGGTTTCAACTTGACCCGAGAATGGGAAGTGGTAGACATAACGTGAACAAGATTCGTGGCCAACCAGACAGACAGGGTTGATATTTGCTTTGTAAAAAGAGTAAAAAGTTATCAGACGATCTCCTGGTAAGCAGCACCCTCCCCCCCCCCACTTTTCCAAGATAAATAAATAATTAGATAACAATTGATCTATACACCATTAGGTGACATTTGCAGAGAACTGCACAGCTGTAACATTTCACCACCTTTCTCTTTTCCGCCCACATTAATTTGCAGATAATAAAACTCTAGCTTCATTCCTTCTACACACAAACGCCCGATCGTCAAAGATCCATCCATACGCAGACGTAAATAATTCTGTGCAACGAAATACAAGGCGATTGGTCTGACAGCATGTCCGCTTGCTAATGACCTGAATCTGACGTGTCACATCTGACGTGTCTATCATCTTCGCCTGTTAAAGTTTTTTTTTTTTCGTATTCGTCCTGGTTAGCGCCCTAAATCTGGGGAGCTAAGGATAGACACATACGTACAACTAAGTTATGACACGTGGTCGAGAGATAGGGTTAAGGGTCAAACTATTGCCAGAAGGGCGGGAGGAGAAGGTTCTCAAATAGTATCTGAATCTTACAAGAATCTAGGTACTGTCATAATCCTAATCTAGGTACTGTCATAATCCTAATCTAGGTACTGTCATAATCCTAATCTAGGTACTGTCATAATCCTAATCTAGGTACTGTCATAATCCTAATCTAGGTACTGTCATAATCCTAATCTAGGTACTGTCATAATCCTAATCTAGGTACTGTCATAATCCTAATCTAGGTACTGTCATAATCCTAATCTAGGTACTGTCATAATCCTAATCTAGGTACTGTCATAATCCTAATCTAGGTACTGTCATAATCCTAATCTAGGTACTGTCATAATCCTAATGCCGTGGAGTAGCTAGGGTTTTTGGTGGTCCTGGGAACTCGACCTTTTTAGGGGCCCCTGAATTTCAATATTCGACATCCAATAGGTACAGTATCTTATCTTATATAATACAGACGTTACTTCAAAAAGAAGATGATTACGTCCTACGCGTCATGCATATTGGACAGTATATAAGTAAAAATGTAAAAAATAATCATTAAGACTCATTTAATGAATAATATCGTTGTTTATAGGAGAGATAATTGACAAATCTAAATTATATCGCCTCATGCCGTGCTTTCTGTGCAACATCACCTAGATCAATTCTGTGCACGTGAATAGCAAGATTAGCATTGTCTAAATGTTTAATATTGAATTTAAAAAAAACAACAGAACATTCATTACGGCCCCCCTTCCCCCCAAGCTAGCTACGCTACTGTCATAATGACACTTATATGCCGACTTGGGACCCAGACAAGTAAACACCCTTTCGGGGGCCGCTAAAAAAAACTTTAGGCTTTTTGCACAAGCTAATTCTGTAGCTAATACATTCTACATAAGACGGATCGCAAAATGTCTATGTCAGTGTATCTATCTATTTAACTCTTTGCTGAATACGAATTAACATTTGAAACCAGTGCGGTAATTCCCGTTGAAGTCGTGTTCAAAATAAAAAAAAATTTAAAAAAATACGTGATCCAAATTGAAGTTAAAGATGGTTATATTTTGAACAATCCTAAACTGGAGTTATCACTGTATGGCCAATAAGATAGTTATTTTGTTTGTCTCCAAAGATATGCATGAATAGGAGGAATAGTAAAAAAGACAGATCAACAAGCCGTTATGAAATTGAAGTACTTGAATGTCCATAGGTGTCATCTTTGTACCGAGATGGAGGGTGACTCGAGTTCTTTCAATCCACTAGTACTTTTATTTAAAACGAAACAAGAGGGGGGGGGGATAATATTCTTGAACCCGACCTCATAGATACCTTGCTACGCTATTGCTTATGGTGGCACATTTCGGAAAGATGTTAACTATTTAAAAAAAAAAATCGTTTGTAAAGCCAATGCGTAAAAACAAAACATAGATCTAGTTCTTTTGTTTTTCACACCAATACAGATAGAGGCAAACGTTTCGAATAGGGAGCAGCAATACTTTTGACAATATATAAATAAGGAATGTGCTCTTTACTATCTACAAGGGAGCAGCAGTACTTTTGACAATATATAAATAAGGAATATGCTCTTTACTATCTACAAGGGAGGAGCAGTACTTTTGACAATATATAAATAAGGAATATGCTCTTTACTATCTACAAGGGAGCAGCAGTACTTTTGACAATATATAAATAAGGAATATGCTCTTTACTATCTACAAGGGAGGAGCAGTACTTTTGACAATACAGGGATAGGGAATATGCTCTTTACTATCTACAAGGGAGGAGCAGTACTTGCAATATATAAATAAGGAATATGCTTTTTACTATCTACAAGGGAGGAGCAGTACTTTTGACAATACAGGGATAGGGAATATGCTTTTTACTATCTACAAGGGAGGAGCAGTACTTTTGACAATATATAAATAAGGAATATGCTCTTTACTATCTACAAGGGAGGAGCAGTACTTTTGACAATACAGGGATAGGGAATATGCTTTTTACTATCTACAAGGGAGGAGAAGTACTTTTGACAATATATAAATAAGGAATATGCTCTTTACCATCTACAAGGGAGGAGCAGTACTTTTGACAATACAGGGATAGGGAATATGCTTTTTACTATCTACAAGGGAGCAGCAGTACTTTTGACAATACAGAAATAAGGAATATGCTCTTTACTATCTACAAGGGAGGAGCAGTACTTTTGACAATACAGGGATAGGGAATATGCTCTTTACTATCTACAAGGGAGCAGCAGTACTTTTGACAATACAGAAATAAGGAATATGCTCTTTACTATCTACAAGGGAGGAGCAGTACTTTTGACAATACAGGGATAAGGAATATGCTCTTTACTATCTACAAGGGAGCAGCAGTACTTTTGACAATACAGGAATAAGGAATATGCTCTTTACTATCTACAAGGGAGGAGCAGTACTTTTGACAATACAGAAATAAGGAATATGCTCTTTACTATCTACAAGGGAGGAGCAGTACTTTTGACAATACAGGAATAAGGAATATGCTCTTTACTATCTACAAGGGAGGAGCAGTACTTTTGACAATACAGGAATAAGGAATATGCTCTTTACTATCTACAAGGGAGGAGCAGTACTTTTGACAATACAGGAATAAAGTAGTGAAGAGGGAAAATAAAGGGGGTGGGTGTGAAACATATCACACGTATATACATAGAATGTAATGGGGGAGTTTTGTTGGACTAAGTAACGCTATCTAATCAATACCTATGAAAGCCTGGTTTCCCTCGAGACATTTCTACTTTTTCAGTTTTGAGGTTCATGTCAACAGTGTCATGTAGTGTTCAACAAACAGCCAGGAATTGCTGGCCCGAACAGATACTGAACTAAAACTAAAATATTCCTATTATGTATACAACACACAGCACTTATGCGGGTTACAGCTGGCTACAGTGCTATGACTGTCAAGCTAAAAACAAAATGCCTTGATTTAATGAATCCCATTGTACAGTCATCAAGATCACCCCCCCACCCAAGTTTTACATTATCAATAATTAATTTCACCCCCCCCCCCCGCCCCATAGCAGACCTATCGGTGAAACGAAATTCACTCGTATCTATATGGAACAATTCACGAGAGCTATGCGGGGCCAGCACTACATAGCGTTTAAGTCACCATTCAGCAAAAGTAAAAAAAAAAAAAATCATGTCACTAGGGTCTTGGTCACCAATGAATCCCCCCCCCCTCCTTTTCTTTTACCGTGTAAGCTACCAACGCTGTATAGTCATAATAAACGGTAAAATCCTTTGCTTCTTTTGTATACTGAGACCCGACACTTTATGCGGCGTGTAAAAGACAGTTTTGCTGCATTCATTCAATTATTCACAAGCCTCACGGTGAATGGGAGATCACTGATACCAACATGAAAGGACAAACATACAAGGAACTTCTCTACAATTGGACAGGAGAGGCACCCCATTGTCATAGATCTGATCCATTACTTGGCACAGTCTTTCACATATAAACAATCCATTGTCACAGTGTTAGCCTAATCTCTATTTACGTGAGTCTATATATGTTCTCATGCAGCCCACAGTTGGGTCGCTGCGGGGTCTAATGGCCGCCATCTGTCACCAGGCAAATTTTTTTTTTAAAACAATGTTTCTTATGACTGAGGACGTCATACTAAGCTCAATGAAAATAGATCCAGTGGCGTAAATTTGGTGGCCCAGGGGGGGGGGGGGGCTTGACATTTGTAAGGGCCCCCCTGCATTTTGACATTCGACATCATGGCATGAGATAATGTACTTAATAAATATGCATCTAAATTTCAATTGGTATAGTATACAAGTAAAATTTAAAAAAAAAATCATTAAAAACTCTTTCATTGAATAATACAGTTGTTTATTGGCGAGATAGTGCACAAGTGACAAATATCTATTCATATCGCCTCACGCTGTGCTTTCTTTGCAGCCAATGCATCTATAACATCATCTGGATCAATGCGGTCTAGTATTTTGGACTCCACGTGAATAGCAAGATTACATGGCAGTGGCAAAATATTTAATTAGGACATTCATTTGGGGGCAGAACAAGCGGGGTCCGGGTGAACTTTCGAATTTGGACTCCAACTCCCCCTACCCTAGCTACGCCACTGAATAGATCTATGGCCTGAGAATAATTAGCGTGGGTTCTAACACTTTTTTAAAATGGCTTCACGTAGGTCAAGGGTTGTTGTTGTTTATTTATTAGCACAGGTTGTCAACATCATGGATAGCTTACCATTATGAAATCCAAACGGCACCATAGCACAGACATTATAGAATAGTGGCATCATATCATATAGGCATTGTCTTGTCATAGCGCACTGACATTATGAAATGACACTACAATATTATCAAATCACATCTCAAGAGGACAATAAAATAGAAATAGAAGAGCGGCACATACATCGTACATGCGTCAAGGTCTCAAGAAAAGTGTAAACAGGAAGTTAACATACACATTGGCTTCTAGAGGATTCGAAATTCAGTACTGAATAGGAAACAATTAAATGAGTTAATTAGAAATGAAAAGTTTTTACGTTATTTTCGGTACAAAAATAATTTAAAACTTTATAGAGAGATGAGCTTTTTTCAGTGTCCACAAATTGTCAGTTCACAAGCCTGAAGCTTCATATTAAGACTACTTTTGTGAACTTTTATTGAATCTAGATTATAATGTGTATTACTATTACTGCTTGATATATAATGTGTGTTCAATCTTTTCATGATTTCAGGGTTTCTGCACCAAAGTCAATATGAAATTCCAGGAGTTTTCCAGGAGAAATTATAAAATTCCACGACTACAATTCGCACCAAATAATTAAAACAATAGTCAAATTTGAATTAAATGACCATTCTCATGGTATACGAAATTTCTGTCATCACTGAATAGAGTTTAGAAAATTCAGTGTTCACATGCAGTTCTACTTTAGGATTAAAATTGTTCCACCAAAACAAATATCTCCAGGATACTTTGGACATTGGAGACCAGGTAACTGAGAGGTAAAGCGCTTGGCTTTCGAACCGGGGTGCAGGGTTCAATTCCTGAGTCCACCCAGCTCTAATAGGTACCTGACATTAGTAGGGGAAAAGTAAAGGTGGTTGTTCGTTGTGCTAGCCACATAACACCCTCGTTAACCATAAGCCACATAACCAGATAACCTTTACATCATCTGCCCTATAAACCACAAGGTCTGACAGGGCAACTTTACTTATTTTACTTTGGACATTGGGACATCAAATTTAATTTTTGAAAATAGGAAGTTTGATGTATTAAGCACCCATTTTCATAGTGGAGAGGCAATATCATTGCACACCAGGCACAATCTTTGCACATTAAAGAAACCCCTGTGAAGAATTTAGGTATAGAGTGGTACAAGATCACCAAGCTTCAAGTACACAAACACACTCAAAGAATGGAGACATGTCATACAGGCATTAGAGATTTAAGGGTGTGGGTACAATTGGAAAGGAGGCTGATAGTTTCAAAATGAGGATGAAATGAACAACAGTCTTTAATTGCCATTCAAAGATCTTTTCTTTTCTGTTACTTCATATCCATCACTCCCTAAGTCATGCTTGGTGACTTTCTTTTAGAATCAACACAGCGTGAACTGACAGGTCAAATGTGGTGAGGGGCCTTCTGTTTGGCTCTCTCTAAATATAGGCTCTTATGACTCACTGATCATCACTATATCTCCCACTTGCAATAGATCACTAAATCCAAAAATTTAACGTTATTAACTAGCTTCAGCCTAGAATAACTAAGCCGTTTTCACAATCAAAATGACAGTTAAATTTACCTAAGAAAATATTTTTATTTGCAATTTAGACCTAAAATGTTTTTAAAAGCTGACATATAAATGTCTAAATTACACAATTACGTTTCCTTACGCTTTAAGCACTTTCTTTTTGTAAACACAGATCTAGATCTAAATCTAATTCTCCTTCAGTTCTAGATAACTGTCAAAGTGAATGTGATGGATTATCCTTAGACCAGTGTGACTGATTAGCCAATGTGTTTTTACAAAGAAAATGAACTTACATTTGGTGTTGGTAGAACATCTTCTTTTAAAACATTTCCAGGGTTCTGAGATGGAGACAATCTGTCATCTTCTGCCTTTACTGATAGATCAGCTGTGCTACTGATCACCATACTATCCAGAGTTTTAGGTATTTTGACATCCTAAAAAGAAATATTTATTAGTATAGCAATATTACAAAGCTTATATCAACTCACCCTGTCTGTCTGGTAAACATTTTGAACATGTTATTTGTAAGACACACATTCTCGGATCAAGCTGAAACTTTACACAATTATTTATTACACTTGAAAAATCAAAAATCACCTTTTTTTTTTTTAATTTGTTACTGGCAATTAATTATTTTGTTTGATACCAACAAGGGAAATTATTCGTTCAGTATTCAGAGACAAGGCTGAATATGTGGGGTTTTGTCCCCTTGGATAACTGTACACCTTATTTCTCCCACACCCAATCGGATATCATGTTGAATCTTTACACAATTATTTATTGTGCCTATCAAAACATGAATAAATTACAAAATTAAACAATTTATCAATAAATTATTGGTAATTAATTACTTTGTTTGATATACATTAAAGGGAAATATCTTCTACAACATTGAGATATATAGCTGTAAATGTGGGGTTCTTCCCTTAGATAAGCTTAGGTTTTATAACAATCCTATTTATATTTTACTTTTTTTTTATTTATTCAAATACATGTACCATTATCCATCTGTTTAAGCACTAAAACCCAAAGAAAGCTTTCTATTCAAGAAGGAGATTAAAATTTGAGTTAATAATTTCCTGAGCTTTTTTATTTCCAATTCTGAATATTATTTTGTGCATACATTTCTTTAGTAAAAAAAAAAAGAAATTAAATTATAGATTTGTTTAAAATTAGCTTCTTCCTTACTGCACCTATATATGTATGAGCATAATAAACTAAGTCAATTATTTTGTATATATATTAGATTTTTAGTTAATTATAAATGATAATTCTAGCTTAACCAGGAGGCAATGCCCATTGATTCATTCCCTGAAAATTCCAGGATGTCTTGAAACCAATTCTTCTTTTTTTTTTTTTAATTTTTTTTTTTACACCAAGTTGATGATTTATTGAGTCAGAGAGACTATTGATTTAATTTATAAAGCACTGTTGGCTATGATAACGCAGTATCAAATAGCTGAAGAAAATGACATGAATAAAACAGAGCTGGCATGGAAAACTTAGGTTCTGAACATAGTTAAGCATGTGAGCTCCTCTGAGCTTGAAATGTCAAGTTCCATCATGTCATGCGATATTAAAAGCTATTCTAAAGTTGATGGTATATTGCTTTTTTATGACATTATGTAACTTCCCATGGAAAGTACACTAATCAGTCACAAAGAAATTTAGAAATAGTTTAGAAAATAAAAACATTTAATGGTAAAACTTTCAACCCTCAAAGAAAAGCTATAACACGCAAACTGGTCGTAGAATCAATATACAGTTAATGTGTATCTGGAGACTTAGACGCCTTAGCTACCTTGCCTCAAGGGTGGGTTGAGTCTGAGACCCAACTCAAGTAGAGTAGTGTTTACTGAACGCCTAAAGGCAGCTTGGAAGACTTACATTCAAATCCCTATCCCCACTGGTCCACAATAGGTATTATAGCACTTATATAAAGTAACTTAAAAAAATGGTTGTATTTGTCACTAACTTTAAAGTCTTTGATAAATTATATTCAGGTATGTAAACCATCTATGGTGCTATGCAGGATGAAACAGGGTGGAGGACACGCATTAACCATGATTTATTTAAATTGTATGAAGATCCACCAATAGTGACAGAAATAAAAAAAAACAGACTACACTGGGCAGGTCACCTTGAAAGAATGTCAGATAACAGAGGAGCGAAAATCGTATACAGGCTAAAACCAAAATGCAGGCGACCCAAAGGCAGACCCTGAATGCGATGGATTGATGATGTGGAAAGCAGATCTGCAACAGCTTGGGGTTAGGGCATTGAGACGAAAGGCCCAGGAGAGATCTGAATGGAAGGATGTGTTGAAGTAGGCCAGAGCCCTCTGTAGCGCCACTGGGATGGATGAATGGATGTAAACCATCCAATAAATAAATATTTAAAAAAAAATAATGAGCATTTTCAAGAACAGATATGAATGAAAACCGGGTTTAAAGAGCTCTGAACTTCAGCACTAAGTCATTTTTAAAACCATTACAAGCCACTACAGACTTATTCTCTCTATGAGCTCTGGACTGTTGTCTCTATGAAGAGGTTTGAGCTAGGATGTAATCATCCTCATTTCTAAAGGAACATCAGAAAGATATAACCTAAAACAAAAGCAGTGGGCTTTTTTTTTTTTTTACTTCTAAAAAATGTACCTCTTTTGCACCTTGTTGTATTATACTATCATCCTTTATAAGGTTATTATCTCCTCCTGCATCTGATAAGATACTATTGTCTTGTAAGTTATCCAGTGTGATACTTGCTGTGTCCTGCTCATTCTTGTCACTTGTTACCTGCACAGAATCTGCAGCTAATATTCTGAGAAAATAAAAACATGAATTGTCATGAATCATCCCTTCAATGGTCATACAAAATAACTCCAAACATCCAGCTAAAATATATATATATGAATCTAGTGTTTTAGTGAGTCTATGAGTAACTTATGATAGAAGAACATTAGTCTTCTAAGGTAACAACATTGTTGTGACTGAAAATCGGAAATACAAAATTTTTTAACACACTTGATCTTGTGTATTTTTTTAAATTATCCATACACTTACAGAAATGACTATGTCACTATATCAGTAGCAAAAATAGAGTCTAGGATTAAATGGAGTTTTATGGATTGTCACAGATTACATTATAGAATTGTTTGTACATTTCACTTTTTGAAAGTAATATAAGCCCTCGACATGAGTCTCGGGATTTAATCCTCAAATTTAGACACTTGACATTCAAGTCAGGATTTACCCAAGGGACGTAATTAGTATGTTTGAAATCTATTGGTTGATTTGAATTTAAAACAAAGACATTTTTGAAAAGAGTTAGCGCCAGAGAATTGGCGGTAGTAAGAAGGTAAAGTGAGTCGATAAAATAATGTTCTTGTAGCTAGTCACGTTTCTAGGAGCTCTGTTTGAAAAGCCTTTGTAATATGTTCCATATTCATTGATTTGTAATTTGTACATAAACTGTACTTACGTTGTATTTATTAAAGTTCCAGAGTTTTGTTTTATCAAAGAATCGTTAATTTGTGAGTCTAGATCGTCATTTTGTTAACTACTGAATTCAAGTAAAATCCCCGGCATAACAACACATCATACCACCAAAATGTTGTCACATCTGGCACAAGTGTTGTTACATTTGGCACTCTCCGACTAATAAAAAGTTCATGGACAACTTTTAACGAAATTTATTCAAGATCTAGGACCAATTTCTAAACTCTTCAAAGGAACTTCATTCTAATTTAACGGAGGACAGAATTTCTGTGTTTAACAGGTCAGTTGGTTATCGATAATTTTTTATAAAGATTTTCGTTAGAGTTACGTCTAACTCACGAAATCTATTATTATATGAAATTGGCAAAAGGAGTAAGACCAATATACATAATAACTGGCAATATAAAAGACCAGTAAAGCAAATAACTGGCAATATAAAAGACCAGTAAAGCAAATAACTGGCATTATAAAAAAGACCAGTAAATCAAATAACTGGCATTATAAAGAAGACCAGTAAATAATCATTTGTGCAGCACAAAGTAAACAGAAGACCAGATTTAACCAACTGTTAAACCAGTAAAAAGTACATCGGCTCAATAGATCTATATATTCAATCATACGACTCCAGTAACTACAAGTCTACTGTCAAGAATTTATTAGCAAATTGAGGCTTCAAGAACTTTGTCATTATATTATTATTATATCTGAGATAAAGCCAAAATCCAGATATTGAACATTTTGCTCCAATACAAGAAACTAACAAAAAAAATTAAATATGGCTTCCAGTGCTAGAACACAACGACTCTTCGAATTAATAGAATTAGCCAAAGAAAAGCATATCCCAAAGTCAGACCAGTGGCAGTGGGCAGAGAAACAAGAAGAAAAAGAATATCAAGAGCAAGAAGCTGAAAAACAAAGGCAAGAAGCTGAAAAACAAAGGCAGGAATCTGAAAAACGCATGCAATTAGAAGAAAAAAAATTGCAAGACGCCGAAAAACAAAGGCAACATGAAAAAGAAAAAATGGAATTCGAAAGACAAAATAAAGAAAATAAAGAAAGCATTCCAATTCAAGGTCACTCAAGTATGTTTGACAAATACAGATTAATGAACAAAATATCGGCTTTCAACGAAAACATTGACAATATGGACTCGTATCTCATAAGATTTGAAGAAATAGCTACAACATCCGGTCTACCTGAAGCACATTGGTCGAGTTCACTCCTCACCCTCTTGACTGGCAAAGCTGTCAACATTTGCTCACAACTTTCTATCAATGAACGCAGCACTTACTCTGATATCAAGGAAGCTCTACTGCGCCAATACGGAGCAACCTCAGCCAACTATAGAAAGAAATTCTATAATGAAAGGCCACAGCAAAATGATGATCCTCAAATTTTTGTAGCTAATATGTCAATGTGGTTTGATAGATGGGTATCCATGGCAAAGATAGAAGAAAGTTACCAAGCTCTTCGTCAACATATTATTATCGACAACATTACCCATGCTCACTCAGAAGATATTCAATCCTACATTATAGAGAGAAATCCTACTGATATCCAGTCATTAACCAAGATCATCAGACAATATAGAGCAGCCTATCCAAACAAGTCAGTCAAACCATCTGTTGAAGAAAATTTTGTCTGCTTTGCTCAAGACAAAAATGCAAGATATAAGTCAGATGACAAAATCAAATGCAACAAATGTCATAAACTAGGGCATTTCACGTCTCAATGCCGCAGCAGAACCACAGAATGTTCGTATTGCCATAAAAAGGGTCACCAAACTCATGAATGTTGGAAAAAACAGGCAGTCTCCAAAAATCAAAATTTTGATAGACCCACATCACCAACTCAAAGATACAGCAATAGAGAGCAATACAATCTCAACAAAGAACCTGGAAATAATAAACCAGATAACAAACCTCGCTACAGAAGTCATTCACAGGACTCCAGACCACAATATATGCCAAACAAAAGCTCATATAACAGAAGCTATTACAATGAGCACTCAACTATGACAGTCATTGCAAAGTCCAATGGTCTCAAATTTTATCCAGGCTTTGTAGGGGACAAGAAGGTGGAAGTTCTTCGTGACACCGGAAGCACGTCCACATTAGTACATGAACGCTTCGTACACGCAAACCGTTTCACAGGCAACCACGTCCAAGTCACTGCATTCAACGGAACTGTCAGCAAGTTACCTGAAGCCATCATTTATGTTACTACACCATTCTTCAGTGGTCAAACAAAGGCATTAGTAACACCCAATCTACCAGTGGACCTAATCATTGGAAACATAGAAGGAGTTAAAGAATGCACTCCTCAAGAACTTGCTGAATGTACAAATTCCATAGAGCAAGGGCAAAAATGTTTGGCAGTAATGACAAGATCCATGTCCAGACAACAAGAACATTTGGCACCTGAACAAGTTAGCCAAAATAATCACATGGCTACCTCAGTTACTCAAGTTATGCAGAATGCAACAGAACCAGTTACTAGTCCAGTAGCCAGCAATAATCAAGAACATTCAACATGGACACTCCCAGTTACATCAAGCCCATCCCTACCGGTCATAAGTCCACCTCCAATTCCCGAATGTCCATTGTTGAGCTTTGAAGAACAAGACGACATGCCCAGAGTCTCTAGTAATGATACAAGAACTCTAACTGGTCAAACTGAAGTCCATCAAGACAAGTCTCATGAACCAGAACCAGAAGCAGATACTTATATTCAATCAACTTTGGCTATACCAGACAAAAGAAAAACTATGCAACTTGACTCTAACACTCATACAAGTATTCCTCATTTGAAAGAATGTGAGTCAACTCAAGAAGCCATTACAACCATGAACATTGAAAGTCAAAGAATATTACATGAACACATGAAATCAAGATATTTTGCTCAAGGAGATCAAATCAATTTACTGTTACCAGATTGGAGTAACAAGCTATTCTACAAATGGCAAGGTCCATTTACCATCACCAGAAAGATTTCCAACCTGCTTTATGAAATCAATGTCAACAAGTTTACCAGAGTATTTCATGTTCATATGTTTGAACATTACCATGAAATAGATAATGAAGACATCAAAGCAGAAGTTGAACATTTTACAAGCTTAGCAACTATTCCTGAGATAGATGTTTCATCACCAACATCAAATAACATTGACATTCCCAAGGTCATCACTCTGGATGACATAGCAGCATCAAATCAAATTGACATTCCAAAGGTCATCACTCTGGATGACATAACACAACAAACAGTGAAAGACACTAAAGTGTTTCCAGACCATGCAGATTTCCTTACCAGTGTTTCTGAGACATTTTCAGTCCTGCAATTTGAAAGAAACTCAGAAAGCAACAACATTGACAACACCAAGTTTCATCCTCCGTCCACTCAAAGGACAACTTTTCTTCAGAAAGGAACAAATGAACTTCTTCAACATAGCTGTATTGACCGATTGAACTCAGACATGTTCAGTCATTGCTCTATTGAACATTCTAATGCAAAGCATCCTGCTACCATTGTTCTACAACGTCAAAGTTCATCAACCAGAAAATTGAGTTTTGGTTTCGGACAGTTCTTATTTTCACCAAACTCAAACGCGGTTCAATCAGAAATTATCTGTGAGATCAATTTGACATGGAGACAACAGTTTCATAAACTGAAAGACCTTTTCTTCAAGTTTAGAAAACGCGTACACACATCCATGACGGCAATTCAGAAGGGTTCCGAACTTAACATTTCTACTTTACATATGTACTATAGCATATGTAGTGTCACTTGATCCATTATCATTCATACTCGTCAAGGAAGAACAGTATTCAGTTGTACTTAATCAATTAATTTGTCTACTCATTTTTTCCACAGGTATTCTATATCAGATGTTACATTTATTTCAGCACCAAGCAACCCACTGAGGAAAGTCACTCATTCAAGATACTTTGTTTATTATGTTTCAGCATCTTTGCATATGACATGCATCAGACATTTTAATTTTTAAATCATGAGCATTTTATTTCAGGTATAATATTATTGCATATATCCTATTATAATGGTACAGATACATGACAGACAATTGGAATTTTTCATTGCTTCACACATGTTGAGATTTATATCACATTGAGTATTATTATTCAGATTGATCACATTGAGTACTATTTTCTCAGAAGATTGTCATGTACTATCACAATTATTTTTTCTATGTCAATTTTTTATACGCAATATATTTTTCCATGTACACATTTTCACATTAGTACTAACCAAATGAGTTATATTGTCATATTTTAATTTCATCATGAAGCTTCATAACTTATTCAATTCAAGATTTCATTTATTCAAGTATTATGCTTTGTACAACTTTTGATATTGTTCATGACAAGCATTGTCTCATTTTCATAACCACTTGAATAGTGAGACAGGTATTCAAAGTCATCAATAATTTTATTCACTGCATTTACATTTTTTATTATTGTTGTTATCTCCAAGTTGACTTTATTTTGTCATATGTTACCTCAACCATTTTTCTATAGTTTCATGTATGGTATTTTATGTATACATATGAGCATTTCTATTACCATACAAATGCTAAATGGAGAGGGGGGTAATATGTCACAGATTACATTATAGAATTGTTTGTACATTTCACTTTTTGAAAGTAATATAAGCCCTCGACATGAGTCTCGGGATTTAATCCTCAAATTTAGACACTTGACATTCAAGTCAGGATTTACCCAAGGGACGTAATTAGTATGTTTGAAATCTATTGGTTGATTTGAATTTAAAACAAAGACATTTTTGAAAAGAGTTAGCGCCAGAGAATTGGCGGTAGTAAGAAGGTAAAGTGAGTCGATAAAATAATGTTCTTGTAGCTAGTCACGTTTCTAGGAGCTCTGTTTGAAAAGCCTTTGTAATATGTTCCATATTCATTGATTTGTAATTTGTACATAAACTGTACTTACGTTGTATTTATTAAAGTTCCAGAGTTTTGTTTTATCAAAGAATCGTTAATTTGTGAGTCTAGATCGTCATTTTGTTAACTACTGAATTCAAGTAAAATCCCCGGCATAACAACACATCATACCACCAAAATGTTGTCACATCTGGCACAAGTGTTGTTACATGGATAATAACCCAGAAAATTAAAAGACCCAGAAGCATGATGTTGAGATAAGAGAGATTTTAGTTCAGAGCTAAGTCTATTTTATATTTGGTGTTATATCTAGATATAGATTCAAGGGAAATTATTTAGATGGATAGATTAACATTCATTCATGCTATTACTATTATTCCTATTATTATTTAGCCTAGAGGCCTAGATATTTTCTACATTACAAGAATTGTAGAATATTTTAATTTTTTCTAGATCTAGAATAGATAGATCTAGATAATGAATGTAACTCTTAATATTCAATATAATTATAAAATCGATTCTAGAATCTAAATCTAGTCTAGTAGTAGTGGGTAGTACTAGTAGTATAGTCGTATACTATAGATCCACATAGACATCTATTTTATTCTATTATAATCTTAAATTTAAATCTAGATCTATATCTATATATTATTAATATATAGACTCTATATAGAATATTATAGAATAGACTCTGTCACTTTCTTACTCTTAGTGACTTAGTCTCTATTTAGAGGTCTAGATCATCAAGTTAGTCTAGTACTAGATCTAGTCTAGGTCTAGTCTAGAATGACTAGAGAAGTAGATAAGTCATAAGAGTAATAAGAGTAAGATTATCACACGAATTGTGACGAATCAGTGAATCACAGATCTGAGATTTCAGTTTAAAACTAAAACTTGTTTTACCTTTTGAAAGATATCAGTAGGCAGAATAAAACTAAATATAAAAATATTCTCATCTTATGCCATTTAAAATAATGTATCCGAAAAATGACGAAACATGAAAAGTAGTGTGTTGCTCTGTAAGTCTGTTCTTTAACAAAGGCATAGGATGTATTATACACAGTCTAGTCTACAGTTGATTCCAAATTTTATAGATCTGTGAAATAATGGGTTTGTTTCCGTTCTGTATGTAGTGTGTAATGTATTGACGTGTACTTAGCATCTGCGCAGGCGCGATGGAAACCCGTCGTCTGGTTTTTTATTAAGCTGGGTCAAGGTCGGGTTTCCCTCAAATTCCTAAATCCAAATATATATTTTAATTCATTATTGTTAGAATTATTATTCATTATTGTTAGAACTATCTAGATTCTAGACTATTCTAGACTAAATCTAACAATTTAGTTAATGAACTTTTGAATATAACTTCAATAGACCTACATCTAATTTATATAAAAAAGAAACATTTATTGGCTTTTCATTTTTACTTAGTCAGCAAGTAGGCCTAGTCTAGCTTATTTCTGGCATGGAAGAATGTCGGTCTCGGTAACCCTGATCTTTGTGAGTCTATATGGGTCAACATTTCTCTTGTCGCTTATATGCTGTAGTCTCGCTTATCTGCCAACAGACGCTATACTTGCTGGATGAATGGTAGGGCAGTTGAGGTCTAGAATTATGATATTAAATCTAGACATGGGCGTAGCCAGAGGGGTGAGGGTTTGGGGTTCAACTTCCCCCCCCCCCCCCGATACGAGATCCCCCCTGGGGGGATTTCAAATTAGTGACTGAATTTTTGCTTTGATTCTATTTATTTTAGGTAAGATTTTAATTCTAAACCATCACTTGTCCCAGCATAGCCAAGGGGGTTTTGAGTTTAAAACCCCCTACCAGGGGGTTTTGCAGTTTAATCCCCCTCTTCTATAAAACAAAACCGGAAAAAGAAAATGCAAACGATAATCCCCAATTTCCATTTGATTTGATTTGAAAACCCCCTCCGAAATTTACGATAAAACCGTCTCTTCAATATAAGACTATCCATACATCAGTCACAAGATTCTATGAGCGTAGCCAAGAGTGGTTTATAGATAAAAACCACCTCTTCAATATAAAAAAGCAAATTACTCAAAATGCTATGATCGTAGCCAAAGGGTTTTGTGTTTAAACCCCCCTTCAGCGGGGTTTGACGTTTAAAACAAACCTCTTGAATATAAAAAAAAAGAAAATTACACACTCAAAATGTTATGATCGTAGCCATAGGGGTTTTTGAGTTAAAACCCATCTCCAGCGTGGTTGGAAGCTAAAAAATGACTCTTCAATATAAAAAAAAAGCAAATTACACACTCAAATGCAATGAGCGTAGCCTAAGGGCGTTTTGAGTTTAAACCACACAAAATTATATGATCGTAGCCAAAGGGCTTCTGTGTTTAAGCCCCCCTTCAGCGGGGTTGAAGTTAAAAAAATACCCCTTGAATATAAAAAAAAAAGAAAATTACACACTCAAAATGCTATGATCGTAGCCATAGGGATTTTTTAGTTTAAACCCCCCTCCAGCTGGGTTTGAAGCTAAAAAAATACCTCTTCTATATAAACAAAAGCAAATTACACACTCAAAATTCTATGAGCGTAGCCAAAGGGCGTTTTGAGTTTAAACCACATTTCAGCGGTGTTTGAAGCTAAAAAAATACCTCTTCTATATAAACAAAAGCAAATTACACACTCAAAATTCTATGAGCGTCGCCAAGACAAGGTGGGTTTTGAGTTCAAACCCCCTCCTCCTGAAGGCTTTTTTTTTAAAGTTTAAATACCCCATGCTGAGAGTTTTGAGGTTGAAAACCTCTCTCTTCAATTTTATGCTAAAGCAAACAACAGCCACCAAATTATACGACCGTAGTTAAACTCCAGAGATTTTTTAGTTTAACACCCCCCCCCCCAATGATTTTGATGATAAAACTTCCCTTTTTGATATAAAATCTAAAGCAAACTACAGTCACCTAATTCCAAGCGCGTAGCCATAAAGGTTACAAATTTCTACCAGTTGATGGGCTCAATGAATAAAGTGCAGTGAATAGTCATCTGCGAAATTGAAAAAGGCTAAATGTGGCTCAACAAAGATGGCTAAGACGGATTTTAGGTGTCAGTTATAGAGATCGGGTCTCAATCAAGGAAATCCTATGCCGAACTGGGAGTCAAACCCTTAGTAAGGTTGTGACAGAGCATCGCATGGCAGTGGCGTAGCTACCAATGTGCGGGTGGTGCGGGCCGCACAGGGCACCAAGTGGAGAGGGGCACCAAGATTCCCCCAGTGTGTATTAATTTCCTATTTCCGTGAGCTTTTCAGTAAAAACGACTAATTGTATGGACACGAACAAACTTAAACTACTGTATTTTAAACATGAACTAACGATTTATAAACTAGTCATGTCGCTATTTTGTTTCATCTCCTTGACTATTTCTTCCATACAATGTAAGCTATAGAACAGTTTGACTCTAATTTACTAGATTTATTTCGGACACACGGTACATGTTGTCGCCCCTTTTATAGCGCTCATAGGCTGTAAGTACCGCCCTCTCCCTCTTTAAATGTAAAGGGGCCTCGTTTGTTAAGATTTCAGCAGCGTTTGTTGGGCGTGTCCGAAAGGTGCCACAAATGAACCTTAGTGCCTGTGATTGTACTCGTTCGATTGATTCGAGGGCAGTTTTACTAGCATATACTTGAGCTGTACTCAATGTGTGATCTGACTGCCCCTAAGTACAATGTGCGTAGCATGTAAGCTTTGGTACCCCACTTTGTGCTGGCCAGCTTTCTTAGTAACATTAACTTCTCCGAGGCTTTTCTTTCAACTTCCTGGACGTGCTGGAGCATTGACAACTTTCTATCCAGGGTCACCCCTAGATATTTTGGCGTGTTTTCACGTTGGAGTCGCAGCCCACTAAGTTGAAGCTCGAATGGAGCCTTAAGAATGTCGATCCATAGGCTGAACAGGGACCAGGTCGTTTTGGCAATGTTTATCTGAATCTGTAATTTGTCGCAATACGAGGAGATGGTTTGGAGGTCTGCTTGTAATGCCGCCTGTATTTGGTCGGCTTTCTTGCCTGTTGACCAGAGGACAATGTCATCCGCATAAAGCAGTTTCTTTGACCGCAGTGAGGTGCGTTTCTTAAATTTCTTAAGTCTAAAGAAGCATCGAGACAATTTCAAGTCACATCATTGCCAGAGTCCACCGGCTATAGGCGAGCTGTTAATGGGTATGAATTAACTGAACAATTAAAAGCAACAAAGCAAGATGAGACGGTTATCATTGAATTCAGAAAAAAAGGATGAGGCCGACATCGTGAAAAGAAGAAAATACTTCAATACCGCAGGTTCTAGAGACTAAAGGACAGCACACAAGCATGTCCTCAAAAATTCATACTGAAGAAGCTGAACCATCAGACAGTGTAAACAATACAGAAAGCAGGATAATAAACTCTAGACTGAACGACATTGGAGTTTGGCCTGATGTCATCACAGATAATATTCGCATACACCTTTTCACTCAAGGATCTGAAACAGTTCAGCGTATGGACAGTCAATTCAGAGAGGCGTATAGACATCAAGAATCAGCAAAAGGAAAGGCTAGAAAGCTTTCAAAGGCTTGGTTTTTTCGGCAAATGTCAAACGGCGAGAAAGTTCTTAGAAAGTGGATGTGTTATTCGCCAAAAAAAACATAAAAAAATATTATTTTGCTTCCCCTGCATGCTCTTCTCAACAAGATCAAGTACCAAATCTTCATTTAAATCCAATGATGGATTCAATGAGTGGTGGAGGTTATCCCCGAAAATAGAAAAACATGAGACCAGCAGAGCTCACATTCAGTCATCGCCTGCTTGGAGGGAACTTGAAGTTTGCCTGAGAGTAGGGAACAATATTGACAACAAGGCCCAAGATTTGATTATACAAGAGACGAAAACCTGGAGAGTTAGTAAAATTACTATCAAAGTACTATCCACTCTTGAGGGAGCATGTGCTTCGAACTAAGCTTTGTTCCAGACCGAATACATACATGTCTCCACAAATACAAAATGAATTTATTACAAAATTGGGGGATCACGCTAAAAAAACAAATCATACAGCAAGTAAAACAAGCCAAATATTTCTCTATTATTTTTGACAGTACACCTGACATCTCAAAGCTGGATCAAATTTCATGGAGAATGACAGGGTGCAGGTTCGTGAGTCTTTTGTTGACTTCATCGACACAAAGGCTATGATAATGCTGCGGTCATGAAAGGTCATTAAGGTCATGAAAGAATTAACAATATTTGATTAATGAATAGGCCTACATATTATTTTGAAAAAAAAGTAAGGTTTTGCAATGTTATTAATTAGTTAGTTGTTTTGTGTTGTTTTTTTTTTTGGGGGGGGGGGGCATCAAGATGAGGTACCGCACCAGGCATCATATACTCTAGCTACGCCACTGTCGCATGGTGTTTGCAGGACATATTCTCCAACATAGTGATTACGCATAATAAGAGTTGCGATGACATATGTCCGCCATAAAAAAATAACAAAAAAAAAAAAAAACGGCCCCTTACGTTATAAGATTTAAAGTTTCAACACTTTTTTTTCAACACTTTTTATGTTTACTGATATGTTTCATTAAATACAATGTAAGCATAGTTACAAAGCTTATATCAACTCACTTCTTCTGCTTGTCTGTACCCATCGTGTACACGCCATTTCTCCCACTTCTTCTTTTTGTTTTTTGCATGTTAAGGTTTTGTTATGTCCTCACATGCGTGTGTACGTTAGCTAACTTGTTTTATATCGTAAAATATCTTACAAGCAGTAAAGATTCAGAAAGTTTTGGGATATTCACATAAAAAAGTACAAATAGATCATGTGGTTATTTTTTTTTTATTTGACTTATAGACAGATTTTTAACAATTACCCGTTGATTAAGCCTATATAAGGCAACTCTCAGAGAGCTCAGACCCAAATGAGTATTTCCGAGAAATAGAACACATTAAAAAAATACTGTAAAGATAATTTTTTTATTATTAAATTAAAAAAAAAAGAAAAAAAAAAAAAAAGAAATGATAATTAATTTTCGTAGGGAAAAGAAGGAAAATGAAATTGTTTCTGTCGCTGGAAAGACCATTGAAATAGTGCAAACTTTAAAATACCTTATAGGTATTATCTTACAGAACAAATTAAATTTTACTGCAAATACTAATTATATCAGCAAAAAAGGGCAGCAAAGATTACGAATACTTAGAAAAATGTCATCGTTTAATGTTAGCGAAAAGGCCTTGGTTATGTTTTATCACGCTCACATCTGCAATATTTTAAACTCCCTGGTATGGCAATCTGGATGATAAAAATAAAAGTAAACTTTATAGAATCCTAAATGTTGCTGGTAAAATCATTGATAAAAATAAACCCCCTTTGGATCAGGATTTTGTGATTTTACCATTACAAAAGAGATACAAGACACCGATAGCAAAGACAAACAGACAAAAAAAAAAACACTCTTTTGTTCCCCTGGCAATCAAATCATTATATAGTGGTATCTGATATAAACTTTTCGCATGTAAGTATGAGTGAGTATGGTGTGAATGTATATTATAGTTTTCTATAATGTTTTGTTTCGTGTAATGCACAAATTGTAAGACAAATTTCCTTATGGATATTAACGATTATTATTATTAATTGGAGCATTATTATTTGTATTACAATCATTCCTAAAGTCTAGCAAACTTTCCATGAGCTCTACAAACAGTTAATAAAGTACTAAATGGGTGAACACGGATCTCAAAAACAGCTCTAACGATTTTCGGAAAAAAAAAAGTACTTACTAATAGTTTACATAGTTCAGACTCTTCTTTGGCTGTAGTAATTGTTCAAATATCTATAACATCATCTAGATCACTGCAGTCTCCTAGTTTCGACTCCACGTGAATAGCAAGATTACATGGCAGTGTGGCGTAATATTTAATATTTAATGTAAAAAAAATTATTCTTTTGGCGACTCTCCTTATGTGGGGGCGGAGAAAGGGCATGGACTTTCGCCACTGGTACCAAGGTTAATTGAGACTGAGCGTAGAGGGTGAAACAAAAATGAGGTGTAGAAGTTATATATTTGAGATGAAGTGGTTTAACAATTGTCATCCGTCTCTATGTGTGTCTGTCATTGTTCAAACATTATATATATTTATATATAACACCTCCAAACACTTTTTAGCATACACTTTGAAAAGAAAAAAACACAAAACTAAATGTGAAGTAATCTAAAACGTTTATTGTAAAGGGAGAGAAGTTCGTTAGAAAAGTTAAATTTAGGCTTCCTTCCCTTTAATCTGCACACGTTAGCGTTACATATCTCCTAATGTTTACAGTTATAAAGCAAGATGACAAGAATTTGTTTTTACATACAGACTCATACAGAGGCAGACGTAAGGGCACTTCCGGTAAGTTGAGTGCGACTGAACCCAAATTAAGCAGCCTTATATTGTATCTACTTGTCCAATATGAGAGTACATTGCCAAGTACACAACACAAAAGCCATTATTATAACAATGAAATGACCAGCTCACATACTTCATACATATAATAGCATCATGCATATGTTGTTGGTGTGCTGTTTACTCATAACATTAATTCATGTATCTTGACTAGTGAATATATATAGTGAAATACTGTAATATGAAAAAAACAAACAATTAAAAACAAACATTGTCTATTCGAGTACAGCATTAAAAACTATTATTATTATTATTATTATTATTGTTATTAAAATGTCGAACACGTTTATACATAATAAAACGCTGTACTGACAATTTAAGAGTTATCTTCCTTTACTCCAGTAATAAGATATATAATTTAAGATAAGAAAAGATAATTTTTATTGGTACAATAAAATGGAAATTCAGTTTGACTACAATTGACCACCTCAGCGTAACTACAGCAAATAATATGTTAATATATTATAATTTAAAAAACAATATACCACAATGAGCATCACTCAGCGGCTAATCCTGTTGATTTTTTTTTCCAGTCTATATATTGTTTATTTTGTCTTGGACCCCTCCCCTTTTCGAGCTTTTAATGATAATAATAAAATGGTCCGCAAGTATACCCTGCCCAATACAACTCTCTGGCCCTCGAATTCCAGTATCAATTTATATTCATCTGGAACTGCCCTTAAATTCCAGTATCAATTTATACTCGTCCCATATGCTAGGACAAATTTGTACAAATACTCCTTCTTCCCTAGTGCTATTAGAGCATGGAATGGGTTGCCTGAGCTAGCCAGGAAAACCAGTGACTTGGCAGAATTTAAGTCATTGGTTAATATGCATGACTAAATGCATGACGCGTAGGACGTAATCATCTTCTTTTTTGAAGTAACGTCTGTATTATATAAGATAAGAAGATATTCAAATCGAACTGCCCTTAAATTCCAGTATCAATTTATATTCAACTGGAACTGCCCTTAAATTCCAGTATCAATTTATATTCAACTGGAACTGTAAATTCGAGTATCACATATCTTCACTCCTCCAAGGATGTCCATATTAGCTTTCACAGAGACCCTTTCGCTTTAGTTCATTTTAAAGTATCAAATCAGGTAAGGAAGTTCATGAATATTGAGTCCAAAGATGAGATAAATATTAATTTAAATCAATTTATCTAAATTATAGAACACCTTAATTGTAGTCTTAAATCTACACTTTTTGACTAGTCTACAACAATGTACGGAGTTTCATTGAAATTACAATAAAAAAGGGAAGGGGTGGGGACAAAATATTTAGTAAGCATTACGATTTGCATTATAGGGTAAGAAACAAAGGAAATATAAAAATCCATTAAAAAAACAAAGTTTATCTAAAGGGGAAGAACTCCGACCTTATCTAACTAAATCTACCAATAATGTACAAGTCCTTTCTCTTATTCAATCTCTAACAGAATTAATTACCAATAATTAATTGACTAATTGAGTTTTTTTGTTTATGAATTCATGTTTTATTAGGTACACTAAATAATTGTTTAAAGTATTAACTTTATCAGAGAATGCGTGAGGGAGAAACAGCGTTAACAATTATTATTTAAAAGGAACTAAACCTAACAAATTTAGCCATATCTGTGAATACTGAAGCATTGGTTTCCCTTGCTGCTATTAGACAAAATAATGAGTTACCAGTAATTAATTGTCTAATGTCTTGTCTATGTCAATGAATAATTGTACGAAGTTTCAGCTTGATCCCAGAATAGGTGTGGGAGAAATAGCGTGTAGACACTTTGTACCAGACAGTAAGAGGGAGTGGATATAAAGCTTTGTAAAAAGATCCCCAGCTAAATAGTCTCATAGAATAAGGGAAATAGCTTCTACATTATTGATATTTATAACTGTAAGTGCTGAGTTTTTTTGTTTTTATTTTACCCTTTGATAAGCTTTGTTTCTTAAAAAGTTTTTTCTTTTCTTTATTTTTTGCTTGTTCGCACACGTTATTTCTCCCACACCCAATTTTGGGTCAAGCAGAAATTTTGCACAATTGTTTCTTTTCCTGACATAACAAGAATTCATTTAAAAAAATTGGTTAATTAACTATTAGTAATTAATTATTTTGTGTATGGTATCTCATGCAAGGGAAAGAAATCGTTCTAGACAGATGTGATGGTATAAGTTGAATTAGTCCCCCTGAGGACTCTAGCCCTGAATGAGGATTTCTTTTAAGCATAAAAAAAATAACGATCATTTAAAGTTAAACATTCACCAAAAATTACCACTTCTTACCCCCCTCCCCCTTCCCTTTTGTTTTTTCACAATTAGTCCAGACAAGTGATAGAATCATAGCTTAAGCTATACATAAAAACAATTAATAAAAATATTTCTGTCGCACAGATCTATATGTCTAATTCAAAGATGCTGCCTGGTCGTGCGGTTTGTGCGCTGGACTGTCGTTCGGATTTATCTACGGTCGAGGGTTCAAACCCTGCCCGCTCCCATCCCCTGTCGTCCTGCGGGAGGTTTGGACTAGGAAGTAAATTATCTTCAACTCTGAAGGAACATCCGAAACATGTAAAACAAACAAACAATTACATGACTGATCCAAACAAATGGACCTCATTCACCAATCGTAAACAAACAATATCTAGATACATGATTCTATATATCTTCTATACAAATTATGTAATCCATAAAGTATGTCACGTGATACGTATTTTTCATTGTTTTATCAATATTATAACGTGGCTAAATGCTTTTGTTTTTACGATTGGTGAATGAGGTCCATTGATACAATTACACTTAATATAAGCTTTTATTATTCATTTAAAAAAAAATAAATTTTCTTGTTTTTTTGGATGTGATTATCATGTGGGGATGGCCTGGGCATTGGCTTGTTTCGTAAACGAAATCGACCAAACAGCTTCTTTAATACATTTAGATCTAAAGCGTTGCCTCTATGCATTTCTTTTTTTTTCTTTTTTTTTTTGTTATAAATGTTATATTTTCAAAATGTTATTGTCAAGATCTTAGTGACTGTAGGCTTGCAACGTCGTAAATTCGCCTTGTATATATGGATTTTAGCCAAGTTTTTGTTAAATGAAGATTCGGATATTCTCTTTATTTTTCTTAATTTGGTATTGTCTGTTTTATAAAGCAACGACAGAACACACTCTTGTATAGCTCTCTGAAATTTCTATTTAAAGCCACGTAAATGAGAAAGTTGGCAGCACTGTTGATGCTAAGAACAATGATAGCCATCCAATGAAAGATAATCCCGAGTACATTGCCTAGTCTTTGAGAGTTTAATATCATGTCCGAGATAAAATTGAAGGAGCCAGTAATAGAATAAACAACGCAGACAGACAAAAGAATTTTGGTGGTTCTTTTAGATTTAACCTCCTTTATTTTGCCAAATGTCCAATTTTTCTTATTATTCCTTTTGAAGTGAGACATTGTCATTTGTCCATTACTGTCTTGACTTTCTTCAGCTGAACGTACTTCGCAGCTTTCGCCTTTTATTTGGTTATTATTATTGTGACTGAAACGTTTGTTACTGTTTTGAATGTGGTCACGTGTCCTTGGCGTCTGCTGCATCAGTGATTGTGAAAGCTTCGCACGCTTTTTATCATGAATTTGTATTTTTATTGAAATTAAAATGCAGCCAAGGATGACGAACCCGACACACACGGGGCCACAGAATGTAGTGTAGATTTCGGATATTAGAGTGAACACTTCGGAGTCATGGGTGAATGTGTCTGACTTTAGGATGTATCCCACGGATACGTTGTAGGTGATGTCAAAAGAGTAGGTGTACGTCGTCATCGGGAGGTAGAAGAAGTACGCGGGCAGCCCTAGCGGGAACATCAGCGTTACCGCGGCCTTGACCCTGGCAGACGTGATGACGCTGGAGAAGTGAAGCGGGAAAAAGACCGCGGTGAAACGCTCGACGATGATTAGCGGCGGCAGGATCATGGAGGCCACTTTACCGACAGTCTCCAGCAGTACGAAAAGATGGAATGTGACGTAGAGCAACATGGCGACGTCCTCGGCGTAGAAATAACCATACTGAGCATAAACGTCGAGATATATTTTCAGGGAGATGTTATTGATTCCAAGGAGGTAAGTAGAGTCTGCTACAGCAAGGGCGAAGGTCAAAATGTTGGAACTTTTCTGAAGTCCACTTTTATACAGAATTAGAATGCTGACGGAGTTTCCGAAGAGCCCCAAAATGGACACGATGGGCAACAATACCAGGTAGGTTAGGAATTTCAGCAGAGCGTAGATTGGGTCGCGATTCTCGCTTTCTGGATCCCCGAAGAAGCTGACATCTGCCCAAGTCTTAAGCGACTGGTTATGACTCACGAATTGGTAAAACATTTCTTCTGGAGGATAAACATAAAACACAAATAAGTACTTAATTTTTAAAAATCTTCAAAATACATGTTATGGCTATAAATCTTTATGTTTTGTTGTTTTACCGGGGACACACACCTCTGTTATTATCATCTTAAGAAAATAAATCCCAAACACTTACTAGACACTTCGCCCACTCTTATTAAAACCTTATCCTCTTTGAATGTCCCTTCCTAATCCACCTTAGGCAGACCCTACTACCACCACTACAGCTCAACATAACCAACACTTTGTACCGCAGTGATGAGCTACTGAAAAGAACAGCTCACTATTTTCCTTGGCACTGTCTGCAAAAGAGCTCACCACGGTGTGGTGTCGCTTGGGGAAATTTTTTTTTCTTATATCAGCATTTCAGCAGAGCGTGATAAAGTTGCCTACTAACCTTTCGAACCGGGGGATTTTGGGATCTAGAGTTCGAATCCAGGTGACGAATGGATTTCGAAATTCGTGTTTTTCAGGACACCGCAGAGTTCACCAAATGGACTCATTCACCAATCGTAAACAAACAATGAGTCACGTGCTTCTCTTTCTCTTCTAAACCAATGGACCTCATTCACCAATCGTAAACAAACAACATTTAGCCACGTGGTGCTCTATCTCTTCTATATAATTTACGATCTCATGTTTAATTCATGATGGTTGTCACGTGACAGTTTTTTTCCGTTGTTTTATCAATAAGATCACGTGACTAAATGTTGTTTGTTTACGATTGGTGAATGAGGTCCATTGCGATCTAATTTTTATCAACAATAGTAATCACGTGACAACTTCTTTCGTTGTTTTATCAATAGTATCACTTGACCGTTGTTTTAGTGAATGAGGTCCATTGGGCAACTGACATTAGCTAGGGAAAGCAAAAGTCGTTTTGCTGGCCAACATGACATCCTCGATAATCGCGGGCTGTTGAAACAAAATAAGATTTACATCATCCGCCCCACTTATAGCAAGGTGTAAGAATGAGGGTACTACTTCATTTTGTACAGCATTACTTTTCTAATTTCAATCCACATTTTCTTGGTGTTCCCATGTGATCTTTCTTCAATTTTATTTTTGTTTTAATGTTTATAATAAATTATTATAATTATTTCAGGGAAAAAAATTCTATACTACTGTGATCATACGCCATAGCGGTGCACAAGTGATCAGTAAGTGATCAGTAAAAAGGATACTAAATAAAATACAATAATATTGAAACGCATAGCGTATACATGTAAAATAAAGTAAAGTTCCCTTTTCAGACCTTGTGGTCTACAGGGCAGATGACCCCCGATTCGGAAGCCAAGCGCTTTACCACTCAGCCACCGCACCTCCTATCGTATGCATTTAGTCAAAAGCCAAAACACATTCTATTTTTATCGCTATTTAAAAAAGAAAAAAAAAAGTAGTTTAATCATAGGCAGAGCACATAAAAGATGTTGCTAAATACTTTGATATAAATATTTTCATTGGCAAATGGTTGGAAGTGGAGTTTCGTAATTGAAAGATTGTAGCATAAATTTACGACTCATCTATAACTTTTTAATTAAAACCATATGTATTTGTATATTTTAAATTAAAATTATCAAATAAAATTCCATTCTGACATTGTGTAAAAAAATTTTAAAACATCAAAGCTTGACGAAATACTAGAACTTTTTCTGTTCACAAAAATATGATCTATAAATGTATGTATGTATATATATATATAGAAAACATCAACAACAACATATCCTTACAGTAGGGCTTGTTGCTCAATACGGAATTTTAAATAAACTTCTTTAAGTTAAGTGGGTCTACAGTCATTAAGCAATTATCTCTGAAAGATATTTTAAAAGTCTATTTGTTAATCAAGAAAATTCGTTTTTTTTTAAATGTTATGTAATTATGTCGACGATTTTGTTTGACTTGATATAAGAACAGTGATTTCATTTCAACTTTCATGTCATTAAAACACATTTTGAGTGTTTACAAACACTGTGTAATCGCAAATCAATTGCGAGCAATCAAATCTCTGGTTGTTATAAAACCTGGCTTTTATTGATTGTGAAGGATTTTCAATTGGTGACACGTGACACAATTCAGCAGTGCTTCTGATTTAACACTTTGCTCTCTCTCTCTCCTTTTCTTTTTCTCTTTCTGTGTGTGTAAAATTTAGAAAAATCTATTCATATTTCTGGTTGAAATTACTCGAGCAATCATATAATTATTTTTGTATTTTATAGTTAAAGGCCTAAAATGTATTCAGCTCAAAACATCAAAGTGTGCTTAGAAATGTTTACATCTAAAATGTTTACCTCCATTATAACCAGGAATACTAAAAGATTTCTTTTCTCAGGATCGCTAAATTACTTATTTATAGCAAAGCAAAAAAAAAAAAAACGCGGTTTTGAAAAAGTATGACTATTTATTGCCAAGTGAAAAAGAAAATTATTCTCATCAAGTGTCATTTTTTTTAAAATTAACCTTATTGTATATTGTCTGGCAAAAAACGGAAGAACGTCTCTATATTATTAAGAGACGAAAGCTGAGCTGGTTTGGTCATATTGTAAGACGTGACTAAATATCAGAACTCATTACTTCAAGGTACTGTGGAGAAAGCAGGAGGAAAGAGTTGTCCAAATAACAAAACTGGATGGATTACGTAAAAGAATGGACTGGCGTCTATCTCTTGACCGGGAAAAGTGGAGGGATTTGGTTACACCACACACCTCGAAGCACCAAGCACGTTTTTACAAGCAACGGCACAAATCCAAGCAGTCATTCAGGAGAAGTGGTTTAAGTCCTGGGAGGAATCCGACAGAGAACGTAGTGTCTGGCAGCACATGCGTCACCCAGATCGCGACGATCCGTGGTGGCGGTTAAGGAGGTCAGAGCAGACAATTATTGCGCAGTGTAGGACGGAACACTGTCCTATTGGGGCATATTTTGCCCGGTTCCTCCCGATGGCGTCACCGTGGAGAGAGCTTGGAAACAGTGTCGTACGTCTTGTACGAGTGTCCCCAGCTCCGAGGGCTAAGTGGGGACGTGTCTGAGCAGTCTGTCGACTTGTATGGTAGCTGCTAGGCATTACGCCGAACGGCCCAATTTCTTGCCAGAGCACTACGGAAGGATTGAGTCCTTCCTGTTCTGATTTTTCAATAGGAGTTCATCTAAGTTTACGCGAATTGTCGCAGCATCCTTATGATGAAAATCAAGGGACAGATGAGACGACTTGATAGTGTAATAGACCTAAAATTAAATGACTCGCCAAATATAACGGACATTGAACGCAGCACGAAAGCTGACGTGTTTGGAACAGGGTTAACATGGAATTGTTGGGGCGAGGTGGCTGAGTTGTTAGGCGCTTGGCTTCCGAACCTGTTGTCCTGGAATCGAATCTCGGTGAACATTGGGATTTGAATTTCGGTATTTTTAGGGCACACCTGAGTCCACCCAACTCTAATGGTACCTGGGTACCTGGCTTCAGTTGGGGAAAGTAAGGGCGGTTGGTCGTTGTGCTGGCCACATGCCACCCTGCTTGTTAACCGTTGGTCAAAGAAACAGATGACGTTATCATTATCTGCACTATGGATTGCAAGGTCTGAAAGGGGAACTAAACTTGACTTTACTTAACATGGAAACATAGAATAAATCAACAGTTACCTTACCTTCATAAGATTAATGTCATAGCTAGGGAAAGAAGACAAAAAGCTTGATCTCCTTATTATGTGTTAAACAGTGTTGAACATAGATGCTGTTCTTCTGTCGTGTAATACGAGTTACTGGACATCTTGTTTTGTTTATTGTTAATTAAAGAACTCAAGCCTATCTCAAAAGAGATCCTGTAATACAACTAGACAAGAGCACCCAGACATAACAGCAACCATTTCATTGTATTTTCGTTTAACGGAAGCTTTGATCTTTTAAACCATTTGCACACATTCGTTCTGTGAAGTCAGTTGTTTCAGATTCCGCTGTCAACAACATTTAGCACAAGGTGAAGATGTAATGATGTCGATATAATACATAGGAAGAGGTAAATGATCAGTTTAGGTTTGTCAAATGTTTTACATGTTTCGGATGTTCCTTCAGAGTTAAAGATAATCTACTTCCTAGTCCAAACCTACCGTAGGGCGACGGGGGATGGCAATGGACAGGGTATGAACCCGGGACGATAGAGTCGACAGAACGACAGTCCAGCGCGTATTTCACACGACCAGGCAGCCGTCGTGGTTTAAATACCAATCATTGTGTATCCCGTTCATCCGAACACCATTTATCCCGAACATCTAATATCCGGACTTTCTTTTTTAGCGGCCCCCGAAAGGGAAAAGACGCTATTAGTTTTGTGTGAAATGTCTGTCAGTCTGTCCCGTTTAGATCTCGTAAACTAGAAAAGATAGTGAAAATCTGACATCACAATATTTTAGACCATTCAAAGTTCTGATGCAACGGCTACTTTTTTTTATGAAAGCGAAAAATCTAATTTTTTAAATCACTTATGCAATCCGTTTTTTAAAGAGAAAAAGCTAATTAGTTAGACCTAATTTAAAACGAATAGTAATCTTGTAAACTGCATATTTTATTTTGTTTTAGACAATCGCGGAGTGAACACAAATAAGAGATTGAGCCTTTTTCAAAACAATTACAGCAATTATAAGACTCTAATGGGTACCTGACATTAGTTGGGGAAAAGTAAAGGCGGTTGGTCGTTGTGCTGGCTAATTGACACCCTCGCTAACCGTAGGCCACAAAAACAGATGAACCTTATATCATCTGCACTATAGATCACAAGGTCCGAAAGGAGAACTAGTTAGGCCAGGTTCACATCTAACTTTGCATTCACTTTAATAAGAGATTGAGCCTTTTTCAAAACAATTACAGCAATTATAAGACTCTAATGGGTACCCGACATTAGTTGGGGAAAAGTAAAGGCGGTTGGTCGTTGTGCTGGCTAATTGACACCCTCGTTAACCGTAGGCCACAAAAACAGATGAACCTTACATCATCTGCCCTATAGATCACAAGGTCCGAAAGGGGAACTAGTTAGGCCAGGTTCACATCTAACTTTGCATTCACTTTAATAAGAGATTGAGCCTTTTTCAAAACAATTACAGCAATTATAAGACTCTAATGGGTACCCGACATTAGTTGGGGAAAAGTAAAGGCGGTTGGTCGTTGTGCTGGCTAATTGACACCCTCGTTAACCGTAGGCCACAAAAACAGATGAACCTTACATCATCTGCCCTATAGATCACAAGGTCCGAAAGGGGAACTAGTTAGGCTAGGTTCACATCTAACTTTGCATTCACTTTCACTTATCCTTTAATCTTCTGGACGGTTGGGGCACTACACAAGATCTGTCAACCCTCTTCCTCCATTCTTATCTCTCATTTGTCTTTGATATAATTTCATTCGGATGTTCTTTCTGAAAATATTGAAGCCTGCCTGGGTGGACCACTTCGGGGGCCGATTTTGAGTTTGTGTTTCCACACAAACTGTCTTTGTAACCTTGTTTTTAAAGTGGTGTTGCCGATGTGCATGGAAAGATCAGCAATGGTAACTCTTTGTTCCCCTTTGTATTCTACTAAACTACGCTTACGTACGGCGCAATACTCCCATTTTATTTTCTTGATATCGTTAGTGAAACTAACCGTTTATAATATTCCTCATTCGGTCATCCGTACAAACCACGTTCTTAGTTTATCCGGTTAATAGCCGTTCTACTTACTGTATTATTTTATGTACGTTCGTGTTTCGTGTTTAACAATAAAGTGGAAAAAAAATACTTAGACAAAAAAAAAAAGCTTGCATTAAATATTATTTCTATGAAATGTGTGAAATACTTATTGAAGAACGTACGCGTTGCACAGCTAGGAATTCGCCATCATTTGGGAGCCCGTGGGCTTAACCTCTTTAAGGGCCCATGCATTTTGATTTTCGGCATCATGACATGAGATAATGGCGTAATATGTAATATTTAATGTAGAAAAAATTAATAATTTCGAACACTCATTCGGGGTCCCCCTCAAGTGGGGGCCGGGGAAATTTTCAAATTCTCTCTCCCCCCCCCCCCCATCATAGCTACGCCACTGAACGTGCGTATTTAATGTAATAACGCAATATAATTCCCTGCAACAAAATCAAGTCCATTACATAGTTTCTCACTCAAAACATAACATTGCATAGGCCATAGACACAGATTACAAGAGCACTCAAGGAAATGAATCAAAGTTAGAACTCTGAAAAGGTTGTGCATGGTTGTAAACCATAATATTTAATCAGGACTCGGAGTTGGCAACAAAACTGACATTGACATTATTCATTATATAATACAAAAAGTAACTTCATGGATTTAGTTACAGTCATGACGAGAAGGATGTGTGACAAAGCAATCGGCTTCCGAATCGGGTGTCCCGGGTTCGAATCCTGGGAATTTTAATTTCTGGATCTTTGGGCGCCTCTGTGTCCACCCAGCTCAAACGGATACCTGACATTAGTTGGGGAAAAGTAGGCTCGTTAACTGTGGGCTACAGAAACAGATGACCTTTACATCATCTGCCCTATAGACAGTATGTTTTGATAGGGAAACTTTGCATAGCAAAGTTGCACTTGTGACAGGTTACAGTTACTACAAGTTACAGTTACTACAAGTTCCAGTTACTACATTATAGTCACAGTTTCCATTAAAGTGCAAACAGGCAATCGTTAATATTGTATGTAAAGTTAATAAAAAGAAAATAATTGTATGTAATATTGTTATGAAAATTATATACTGTAGCGGTTGTCATTCATGTGTTTACATGTGCTTGTAACTCGTCCGTAAGAATCTGTTCACGAAATGTTAGAGGTGTGTAGTCATTCAGTGTATTACAGCCATACTAAGCAGACATGGTCTTCCACTCTATTATTATGCTCATTACAAATATATAGTATGCAATTATAATATGTAAAATTAATTTGATTTACAACAGAAATAATATCTTCCGATAAAAAATCTTGTATCAGAAAGTAAATATATTTGTATCTTCACTACGTCAACGCATTATCAATCCCAGGGGACAAATATGTTTCATACAACCATGCAATACTTAAGATGAACATAATTACATAACATCAAACAAATATAGTCATTAGAATATAGCCGTTACAATCATAACAGTAAAATAGATACTAGTGCGCTAATTGTTTAGGTCTAAACAATCTAATTTTCTAAACAAATAGTCAAATTGAAAGACTGGTGTCACTTATGTATAATATAATTGTTGATCTCCCTCCCCATTCCTCTCTCCACACACACACACACATACACAGGGGCGGACTGGCTATATGGGCAAACGGGCAAATGCCCGGTGGGCCGGTACAAAATGGGCCGGTCTGGTCGCGACCTAAGAAAAAAAAATCAATGCAAAAAAAAAGTCACAGCAGCAAGACACAAAGGCCCGAACACGTTTATTCTTATTACAATTAATTTTGTTTGAAATTCAACAATAATATAACAAAGAAATACACTTTACGCTGTACGTATTATCATTTGCAAAACGTTAGACCGTACTTTCTGCAATGCACGAGCGGCATGGACTGCTTTGATGTCTTCGAGGTTGTGTTTGGCCTAATCATTTTGCTGGTCGGCATAGGCCTTTGATGGCACTCCCATTTTGTTTTTTGCTCCTTTCCTCCCCCGTCTTTTAATGGTTCCAATGAAATTTAACCAAAAAGAGGGACGAGAGAGGTTAAGTTAGAAAACATTGATATAAGGCGCGACAATTAGCTCTCTAACAATACTTCATAGAAATTAACTTTAACACATACACACAGCCGCGAAATTGCAAACCACCCAACTTATTCACAGCTCAATATGGGTATAAAGCTCTACTTTCTGCGATTTGAAAAGAAAAAGTAAGTTTCTTTTTGTTTATTTTTAATAACATAGATCTAAAAATACTACACTTAAGGCTTAAAAAAATATTATTTAATTAAAAAATAGATCTAAATCAATTTTTATACTATTATAATAAATCGCAAACTTATGCTTAGTATGAAGTCATTAATGATGAAAATTATTACAATAATTTATATAGCGCTGTCACATCCGATATTTAGTGAAAGGAGATTTATATTTTAAATAATGGGTCATGGTATATTCATGTACAAATCGCGTTTTTGAGAATGTAATAGGAGGAAGCAAGAGCTTTTCAAATTAAGTAAGTGCCTCTCTAACCGTTCTGCTTTCTCTTATCTTTTAATGGAATGGGTTGCCTGAGTCAGCCAGGAAAACTAATGATTTAGCATATTTTAAGTCACAGATCAACATGCATGACTAGATTGACACATGAAATGCGTAAGACGTAACAATCTTATTTTTGAAAGAAACGTCTGTAATCTATAATACCAAAAAGCTTCAAACCCATTAGGCTGCTATAGTATTGTTTATAGTTTTCAGACTACATACATGTATAAATAGAATACATTATGTAATCCTACGAATGCATACATCCATGTTTCGATGCGTTATCAAACTTTATATATTTTGTAGAGAATTAGGTATTAACCTAAAATGTAACACATGGGCGTAGCCGGGATGGAAGGGTCCTCAAACCATCACTTGCCTCAGACCTCATTGAAAGGGAAACTTTACTTACTGCCCAGTGCAGAAAACTATAGTTTGCAAACTTCATGAGCGTAGCCAAAAGGGGTTTTGTGGTTTCCCTTCCCCCTCCAATACAAAAACTAAAGAATTTTACCATTTTCTACCAGTCGCTGGGCTCCAGTGAATAGCAGATTTGGTTTTTGAATTTTTTAAGCGGAAGAGTAGCAGGCTAATTGCACAGTAGATACCTCAGAATATGCATTTTTAAAGCTTAAAATAACGGAAATAATGCTTGGTTCCGGGGCTTCGCCCCGGATCCCACAGAGGAGAGCTCTCAGCGCTCCCCCGGACTCCCTAGCTGCCCTTTGGCGGTGTGTACTGTCATTCCACTGATGATAGGAAGAGAGTATTCGAGGGTAGAAAAAAATTTTTGAAAGAATTTTAGATCAGAATGTAATGAAGATTAATTACATATACACACACACAAATATATATATATATATATATATATAAATTTCGGAGTGGGGTAAAACTCCCCCTCCCCCCAGAAAATATATGACATGCCATTTGTGGGCCGGTTTATATGGTAATGCCCGGGCCGATTTTGATACCCAGTCCGCCCCTGCACATACACATATACTTACTTACATACATACATACATACATACATACATACATACATACATACATACATACCTGGGGCGGACTGGGTGTCAAAATCATCCAGGGGATTTCTATAAAATCAGGCACACAAATTCTGTATCATGTGATGGACATCCATTTCTAGGTGTACCGATCCTCAAAATCATTGTTACGTTTGATAATATATCGATATGCATTCATACAGTGAATTCTATATCTTTATAAGCAATATAGCGTCTTTTTGAAATCAGCAATTATGTAGGCCCTAAAAGGAAGAAGCCTACTAGTAGCACTGTCTACATTCTACATTTTATTTTCGGAGAATGTGTTAGAATAAAATAGTATTACACTGTAATGTTTGTGAAAGATTTTTAGTTTAAACATGACGCTCAGAGGGCCTTTTATACAAATAATAATAAGAATATAATTAGAATATTATAAAACCTTTAACAATTTGATATGTGCCATAGTGGCTTCGATCAGGCCATTTCGGTGGCCCTACCGGCCCACTGGGCATTTGCCCAGATGCCCATATAGCCAGTACGCCCCTGATACATACATACATACAAACATGTATATGTGGCTGAACGGTAAAGCGCTTGGCTTCCGAACCGTGGTCCCGGGCTCGAATCCTAATGAAGACTTGGATTTTTAATTTCGGGATCTATGTGCACCATTGAGTCCACCCAGCTCTAATGGGTACTTGACACTAGTTGGGGAAAAGTAAAGGCGGTTGGTCGTAGTTCTGGCCACATGAAACCCTCGTTAACCGTAGGCCACAGAGATGGATCAACTGCTCTATAGATCGCAAGGTCTGAAAGATGATTATTTTTTTAATGTAATTTTCGGAAGCTTCACTCAGTTCTAGAATTGTAATCCTTGCTTCGATAAACTATACAACGTTCGTCGTACTAATGGGATTACTGCGTCCTTAAATCTTAGCGATGAAGTGTCCAGTATACTCCCAGAGGCCGAATAAAATCGTTGATGGTGGACCAAGGCCAGGCTCTCATTGACCAACACGTCTGTGGCCGATGGTCGATGTACTATGGTGGTATGAACGTCAGGGAACAAGACCATCTCTGGTCTAACTATTGACTTCTGCCTGGCATCGCCGAACGTCTGATTCATACGTACTAGATTTGTGAAGACGGTAAGAGAACACCTTTGAAACATCGTTTCGTCTCTATCGCTGATGAAATAGTGTTGTTTGATTTCTGAGAACTCTTCCCTGGTTGGCATTTCTTGGAAAAATGTGCTTTCTACTATATATGTCCCTATTTGTTCGTGGCTTGTAGAACAATTGTTTTTTAGATCGTAATCTTGATTTATTTCATGGATTAGGTCTCCCCAGGTGTCGTGATGATTGGGAATAATAAACTCATCAGTGTCTTGGATCACAACATACTTTGATATTCCCTTGTTACGATAGACGCAGTCATTGATAGCCAATACCTGACCATTATAATGTATTTCTGATGCTGGAAGCGGCCATTGAATGACGGTCATTAGCCCCCTCTTCTGGTAATGTCTTAGTACGATGTCTGTTGCGCTTGAAATGCTCATGTTATAGACGAAGAAATGCTCAGCTCCGAGAACTCTGTTGAACTCAACATTCTGAATGATTTGTCGGTAATTAGTGAAGTTGAACAACGCAGCGTAACAGACTGTGAAGTTTCTCTGTGAGGGCAAGGAATAGAGGACCTCAAGGCTATTCGTAGGTAAAGTGTTTTCGCTGGTGAAGGTCAGGGACACGAAATTAGGTTTACTTGTGGGATTTATTTCACACTCAAAGCTGACAACTCGAAGTCTGGAAAAACAAAGAAAAAAAATACTTTTCGTTAAAAATGACAGAACCACATGTTTTATTGAGCGTTTATTTTTCTCATAATAATGAATATAAAAGTTGAAAAAAATGGATTATTGATTTACCCCGCCCATTCTCTTCAACCCCCCACCCGAAAAAAAATCCATGTTAAGCGAATGTATAAATCTACTGGACTTCATACATTCTAATGCTAGTCATTTAGATCTAGATTTAGATCTAGGCTCCTGAACATTAATTTATTAAACTCTTTAATGTATAGGACCTACATGCGAAAATATCTGACGACGTATAGTTCGTTCCAGAAACCAAAGTATTTTCTATTTATGGTTTGAAAAATTATAACCGTCAAACCAGAGTTTTCCCCAGCGTGGCCAGTGAGCTAGTAATTCTTTTCCAACGATATACAATAACTATCAAATTTCTAGGAAATCGTCGATAATCGCGTCCTCCCGACCAGCCAGAAGGTTCAACGATCCACCCCGAAAGTGTGAGTTGAATAGAGTTATTGTAACATACAGAGCTACATTCCAGCATAAATTAATGTAAATATCTGCGTAATGGTTGGATGCATGATGAGAGGTGTAAACCGCTTGGTGGCCTATCAATGGGGATCGAGTTCAACACCCAACTCGCGCAGGGTTTACTGAGAACCCGAAGAAAGCAAGGACACCTTCTCCCAGAAGCCCCCTCCCCTCCGGAGAGCCACATAAGAGATTGGATCATTAAGCCCTGCGCTCGCTATAATCATGAAAGATGCGCTCCACAGAAGCAGTTTGGAAAAACCAAGAACAACTCATCTGTCAACACTATTTTAAGACCAACATCACGTCTTCAGAAATGACTTGCACCTGTTTCCATGGTAATCCACTAAGAGTTGCCGAGTGCCGTATATCCTGTAAGTCTCGTTGGCCTCTATTAGGTAACACATGACTGGATCATTCAACTCAGTGTCCTGCAGGCCGAATATTCGGACTAGATTTTTGTTGCTGATCTTGTCGTAAAAGGCTGAGAAGAGCCACAGGTCGTGAATATTTAGTCGCTGAAAACGTACATCCCCAGGCGGTTTGACTAGGTCATCGGATGACCTGAATTCAAGGAATACAAGAAATAAGATCAATAAGACTTGACTAAACGCTAACAGCACATAATAAATATGAAATCTTTTTTTTTGAAGTAACGTCTATATTATACAATATAATATAATATAAATAAAGCAATGTGTACGGATAAATACGTGCTTATTTTGCAACGTCTAATATCATTTTAAAAATATAAAGTTATCGTAAAGTTAGATTCTACCATCTCCCTATTTACCACTCTTTCTTCCCTTCTCTCTCACTCTCTCAATCTGATTTTTCTTAATCTCAGTCTCTTTTTAGAAAGCTTTAACTTATATCAACTCACTCTGTCTGTCTGGTACAAATCTAGTACATAGTATTTCTCCCACTTCCCATTCTCGGATCAAGTTGAAACTTTTCGCAATTATTCATTGACCATGACAAAACATGAATCAGTAAAAAACAAGGTTACAAAGACAGTTTGTGTGGAAACACAAACTCAAAATCGGCCCCCGAAGTGGTCCACCCAGACAGGCTTCAATATTTTCAGAAAGAACATCCAAATGAAATTATATCAAAGACAAATGAGAGATAAGAATGGAGAAAGAAGGTTGACAGACCTTGTGTAGTGCCCCAACGGTCCAGCAGATCAAAGGGTAGGTGCAAGTGAATGCAAAGTTAGATGTGAACCTGGCCTATCTAGTTCCCCTTTCAGACCTTGTGGTCTATAGGGCAGATGATGTAAAGTTCATCTGTTTTTGTGGCCTACGGTTAACGAGGGTGTCATGTAGCCAGCACAACTACCAACCGCCTTTACTTTCCCCAACCAATGTCAGGTACCCATTAGAGCTGGGTGGACTCAGGGGCGCCCAAGGATTCCAAAGTTGAAAATCCCAGTCTTCACCAGGATTCGAAACCGGGACCCCCGGTTCGGAAGCCAAGCGCGTTACCGCTCAGCTACCGCGCCTCTTCTGGACTAACTGAAGTCTTATAATTATTTTGAAAAGGCTCAATCTCTTCTCTTATTCGAATGCTCAAAGAGAATAAGTGTGGTTGCATTTTTTAAAAAGTTCACGAAAATGAAATTTAGAAGATTATTATTCGTTTTAATTCAGGTCAAACTTATAATGCATACTAATTAGCTTTTTCTCTTTAAAAAACTGCTTGCATAACTGATTTTAAAAATTAGATTTTTCGCTTTCAGAAAAAAAAAACAGTTGCCGTTGCATCAGAACTTTGAATGGTCTAAAATATTGTGATGTCGGATTTTCAATATCTTTTCTAGTTTACGAGATCTAAACGGGACAGACGGACAGACATTTCGCACAAAACTAATAGCGTCTTTTCCCTTTCGAGGGCCGCTAAAAATATTAACCAATTAGTTGATCAATTAGCCGTAATTAATTTTGTTTTATTTAGAGACGGAACAGCTTACTAAGCTACCAATAATGTACAACTTATTTCCCTTATTCGATATAAATAAAATTAATTACCAATAATTAATTGACTATTTGAGTATTTTGGTTAATGATTCATGTTTTGTTAGGTACAATTTTTTTTAGTGATACCACGTCTGTTCCAGACATTTTTAGACAGTCTGCCATAGGATGCACTAGCTAGCTAGGGATCTATCGAGCAGTCATCCTCCCTACATTGCTCTATGCCTCAGAAACGTGGACAGTGTACAGAAAACATGCAAAGAAACTGAATCACTTCCACATGACATGTCTAAGGAAAATACTGAATGTCAAATGGCAAGACAAAATACCAGATACTGAAGTCCTTCGAAGAGTGGGTCTGCAAACGACACTAGCTCCAGATGGAATAACCTGCCCAGTGTGCAGCCGAACATTCCGGGCTCTCATGGGTCTCACCAGCCACATGAAGAGGCATAAAACCCCAGTGCAAAGCCCTCAGCCCCCTGGATGACAAAGTGGTCATCGTCGAACCACGATGGACGAACTATATAGGTACAAAAAATAGTTGTTTAAGGTATCAACTTGATCAGAGAATGTTTGAGGGAGAAATAGCGTTGACAATTGTATTAATTAATAGTCTAATTGTTTTTTTTACTTTTCTTTTATTAACAAAATTTAATAAAATACTCTGAAAGACACAAAGATAAAGGCACATTCCTCGTCCCATATGCTAGGACAAATTTGTACAAATACTCCTTCTTCCCTAGTGCTATTAGAACATGGAATGGGTTGCCTGAGCTAGCCAGGAAAACCAGTGACTTGGCAGAATTTAAGTCATTGGTTAATATGCATGACTAAATGCATGACGCGTAGGACGTAATCATCTTCTTTTTTGAAGTAACGTCTGTATTATATAAGATAAGCTTTGTACAAAGTATTGTAAAAATATGTTTTTCTGTTTTGTCTGTCATTTCTTCTCTCTCTCTCTCTCTCTCTGTTTCTTTCTCTCTTTCTCCCTCTTTCTCTCTTTACTTTTCTCTCTCACCCTCTTACTCTCTCTCTATTTCTCTCTTACTCTCTCTCTCTCTCTTTCTCTTTCCTTGTTTCTCTCTCGTTGTTTGCTGTTATACTTACCGATGTATTGTCCTGCTAAGGTTCACCAGAACCTGATGACTTTGCTCAGAAACAACAACTTTCCCTATCTCTGGCCAAAACTGTCGTGAAACCATCGAACCGAAGGACGAAAAGTTGTACAACGTGAGTGCCAATGTTCCTAGCAAGAAGCTCACGGCAATGCACCTAGACTATCAAAATAGGGATAAAACTATAATCAATTGTATGCCACCAATTAATATGGCTATCTTTATTCACGAGACAGCTGGGGGTCACTCACAAAGGCCGCGGGATACACATTTGATACCAAAAGAAAAACCGCTGCCGAGGATAGAGGCAGACGGCGAAAAGAAAATCTTACTCGACCACAGGCGAACAATGGTTTTGCTTACCATGAATGTGGCGAAATATGTGGGTCACAGCTGGGGCTGCGTATCCACGGGAAATATTGCATTCTTCATGAATCTTCTGGATGGGGATGGAATAAGTTACTTGGAGACCCAGTCCAGAAAATCCGCTACACCGTTCCACAAATGGGACCGACATCAGTGTCCTGTTAGCTGGAGTGGCGGTCCCTGCTCGGAACAGTGGTGGTTAGAGTACATGAATATGACGCAAACTCTCAATGGTTACTGAGGCCCTCAGCCACTTATAACGAGTGGAAACCAGGAACGAGGCGCTGTGTATAGTGTGTTAGGCACTTAGTTTATGTTATTAGTTAGAGACGCACCATAGAAGACGTATATTGAACGGGACTAGTGACGCTTGGGATATTTTGGGTTAGAGACTGGAAAATCAGTTAGCGATAGGATTCTCTTGGGTACAGACGTGTTTTATTTGACAGAGACTTTGACTGTGGCCTTTTTCTTTGATTAAACATTATATTCATTGTTCATCAGTGTTGGCCACATCTTTTCACTAGTTAAAATGTTGTTAGTCTACTGCACTGGAATACACCCGAACAAGAAACTCAAACACTTGCTGAGTAATTTGTCATATAGTTGAAAGCACTACAGATTAAACATCCATCACATGTGCTGTATTTATTTATTCCGAGCATGCTACAATCGATCACTTCTTAATCACCACAGTTTTCCCAGCCGTAAAAATGCGAAAAAAAAAAACAAAAAAAGAAGAAGAAAAAAACGTAAAAGTTTCTAACCAGTTTAAATTCGAATATTTTTTTTATCTCTTTTGGGAGGCCCCTTTCTTGTGGACGACACAGGGCTGTAATCCCCGCCTGCCCTCGCTTCAATCCGGCCGTGAGTTCATGATTAGCAGACAAAAGAAACTAACTAGATAGCGAACAGGCAATCGAATTATTTACGTATGCCATAAATCAGATAACATTTAAAGTAAAGTATTTAACTCTTTCTCTCCTAACTGACGATGCCAACGTTGATTCCATCAGAATGTGGTAAATAGTTACGGAGAGAAAGAGTTAATGAACTCATTTTTATACTATTCCAAAAGTTGATAGCTGACAACATTTTTGTAAATAGAAAATAATGTTTTAATGTAAAGAAGTCATTGCTAATTAATGTGAATATTTAATGATCAACGTACAAACCTTCTTAAATTGTTTCAACACTAAACCAATCTGAGTTTTTCTTTTTCCAGGCTTCATTTCTTATCTAAGAAACAGAAACACGTATTTTAATTAATATGAGCGGTACAGATTAAAGATAACAAGCTTCTTGCTAGATCTATGCAAATATTTATTTGACTTTTATAATTGTTAATAGTGGCTAAGGAATTTGATTTTTTATTTAGATTTCCATTCTTTCCGGCGTCCACATGAGCGAGTCCTGAGTTAATAAGGGTTTCTGTGTGTAAACTTCAGTCCATACCTCCTCACGTCGTGCTTTCTGTGCAGCGAAGGTATCTATAACATCGTCTAGATATTCTAGATCAATACTTTCAAGCAGTTTTCACTTCACGTGAATAGCAAGATTACATGGCAGTGGCGTGATATTTAATATTTAATGTGAAATAAAATAGGACATTCATATCGCCCCCTTCCCCCCCCCCCCAATCAATTGTTGCCAGGAAGGACTTTCGAATTGTACCCCTTTCCACCACCCTATCTACGTCACTGCGGCGTGAGGCGGGGGGGGGGGGGTGCCGGCAGGTAACATTCGAGCCTGGGATTGTCGAGATGACAGTCCAAAGCGAATACCACACGACCAGGCAGCCATCCTACAACAACAAAAAAAAAAAAAACTACAAGTAGGTTATTTCAGATGCATAGGTCTATTAAAGCCTCGGCTTTTATCTCATTATCTGCGAGATTAACCCTAGTAGTTCCAAGGCTAAAGCAGGCTAAATCAAATACATGTAGGTCTGGCGCATATATATAGGCCTATATATATATATATATATCTTATTTATCTTACATGATACAGACGTTACTTCAAAAAAGAAGATGATTACGTCCTACGCGTCATTCATATAGTCTACTTACTTCATTCACGTTTTCTTCTTCTAGATATATTCCGATTGATGCCATATAACGTGTCCTGGCCTATAAGATAAGATAAAACAAAAAAAAATGTATTCATAGCTTTTAATGGCGCTGATAGTGTTTACACAGATCTTACTATGGCATTGAATAGACAGTTTTTGCTTGAACTGCGTCATCTCTGTAACACACAGCGTCGTTTTACGCTATTTAAAACTACTCGTCACATAGGGCTAGGTCTGGAGATCTGCCCACGGGCCATATCGCTAATCTTTCCACACCGGTGTCAGAGAAAAAAATGTGTTTGTGTCTGGTGTATTTGTTTTGCGATTGATGGATACAGGATGACACGTTGAGAGCGGGGATACTCAAAAGCATAAAAAGCTAACTTTTTAGATAACCTATAGGGTTAGGTCTACTGTCAAGAAAATACTATTTGAGATCTCTTCCATGTAAACCAGGGGTGGGCAAATTACGGCCCGCGGGCCACAGGTGTACCCACAGTATATACAGATTAAAAAGCAAATATATTAAAAATAATATCTATATAACTTATTGAAACTGTCTCATTATAAAAAGTTTCAAGTAAACGAAGATTATGCTAATTGGTTAACTTCAATTCACTCAATACAAGACAATCTCTGATCAGTATTTATTCAATGCTATGAAGAACTGTGTTGAATGTTGGGTATGCTTGAAACAAGTTGGCAAGTGTAACAACTGATGGAACTCGATCTTTGATAGGGAAAAATAGTTTGTTTTTTGTTTTAATATACAAAATATATCCCAACCATAAACTCTTAACAGGAAAGTTTGCTCAAAGCTGCATAAAATTTCAATTTATCATCGGCAGTAATATAGTAATAATGAACTTTACGAGAGCTAGGGGTGTTAATCATAGGTATTTCCTATTTATTAACAAAATGATCCAATGTATCCGCTATCTTAGCATGGGCAAGGCAAATGAGAACAATAAAAAATCTCAGTCACAAGGATAAAAACTAGTAAGCTAGTTCTACAGTTCTGGAACATTATGCACGAGTGTAAAGAGTAAAATACTGCACATTAAGTGCAACTGTATATTAGTCAGAATATTTTAATGTAAAATGAAAACAGCAATTTGAAAAAAAAATCTGTAATTTGTTTCAAAAATTGCTAACTCTTCTTGTAATTCCTTAACGTGGAGTGTGGAAAAAAAAAACGTGAATATAATACATTGTAAATATGAATTAAAGACATTCTATACAGTTAGCTAGAGTATCTCTCTAAGTTGTATATACATATGCGGCCCGCCATTCCCAATCTTTTTTAAATGCGGCCCTCGATACAAAAAGGTTGCCCACTCCTGATGTAAACATTAGTTCCATAGTATGTGGACAACCACTGGGAATATATCATTCTTGAGATAAGAGCTTTAACGCTAATTTAAGGCATTGCAAGAAATAGACTTGCATTGCCAAATGAAATTATCGCACAGATAGTCTACACTATAAAATACAGATTTAATAGGCGTATCAGCCTTTTTTAAATTTAACCAGAGGTGGTGATCATGGGCGTTTACTGTGGGTTCACCAAATAAAAAGAATAGACGTCTTAAGTTAGTGTATTCACTACCTTATATTCTTCTCCCAAGTGATGGTGGGACAGCCTTGAACCTGTCATTCATTCTATGTAATTCAAAAGACAGAGGAATGGAGAAATATGTTCGACAAATCACGTGTGGTGCCCAACATTTCAACAGTCTAAGGGATAGGTCAACGCTTCTTCTCCCCCCACAACTATCTTATAAATTACAGACGCTTCTTATAAAGAGACGATTATTATTTCCTACGCTGCGAAGTCATCTGTTTTCCTGACTGATTCAGGCAACCTTTCCATGTTCTCGTGGCATCAGGGAAAAAGGAGCACTTTAACAAATTAGTCTTAGCATGCGGGATAAAATAATTGCTTTTATCTTGGTGTCTTTGTGGGTATTTTATTAAGTTTTATTTTTGTATTTGTTAATTATTGTACAGGGTTTTATGTAACTGCAACTCTACCTTGTAATCTTCTGTCTTGAATTGTCTCTAAATTTAGTGATTTTTAGCGGCCCCCGAAAGGGGAAAAGACGCTATTAGTTTTGTGCGAAATGTCTGTCCGTCTGACCGTCTGTCCGTCCGTCCCGTTTAGATCTCGTAAACTAGAAAAGATATTGAAAATCCGACATCACAATATTTTAGACCATTCAAAGTTCTGATGCAACGGCTACTTTTTTTTTTTCTGAAAGCGAAAAATCTAATTTTTAAAATCAGTTAAGCAAGCAGAAAGAAAGAAGGGTTTCTCAACCTTCGGCGAAAAAAAACAAAAAAAAAAAACATGCCACGTTGAGGCCTTTCTCTTGCAAGCTTGGGGTCTGGGGGAGCGCTGTAAGCCTCCCCAGTGGGGTTCGGGGCAAAGTCCTGACGCTAAAAGCGTTTTCTTGCATTCTTCAATGTAGAAACGCATTCGCCTGACATCTACAGCTCATTATTTATCAATGAAGTTCGGGGCGAAGCCCCGATGCCAAAAGCGTTTTCTTGCATTCTTCACTGAAGAAACGCATTCTCCTGACCTAAAGCTCATTATTCATCCTATTAAAATAGGATCTTTGGAATAATGTTTTACTTGAAAAATATTCTAATATGAATTCATTGGCAAATAAAACAAATTTTATTTGCAAATAAAACCGATTTGTTCCTTGAAAATAATAATAATAATAATAATCTTTATTGTCCGTACGGAAATTTGTCTTACAATTTGTGCATTACACCAAACAAAAAACATTATAACTATAAGAAACCAAAGTGTACATTCACACCAGACTAACTCATAATTTACATGTGACAAAGTTTATATCAGATTGTTCTTATTTAATGATTTGATTGCCAGGGGAACAAAAGAGTGTTTGTGTCTGTTTGCCTTTGCCATCGTTGTCTTGTATCTCTTTTGTGATGGTAAAATATAAGATATCTCACATATTTAGATTAAGGCTATGAGGATCGCCGGCGAAAAAAAAACAATTATTCGATAAAAAATATTTTAAAAGAAATGCTCATTTGTAAGTGATACATTTTGTTCAAAAGGCATGTTTGTAACTTTGTTTTGCTACAGAACTAGAATTTAAAACTCTAAACAAAAAAGTGGGAGGAGAAATTAAATGGACCAATGAGATTCTACTCTAATTTTTTTGTGTGCATTTTTAGGATTCGAGAATAAATTGTGAGTTATAGTCCCAAATTTATTTAACTAGAGAAATATCAGTTTGAGTAAAGGTTGGAAAAAGGCGAATAGGAAAAGAATATTTGGGTTTAGAAGTTATCTCAATCGTTACTCTTATTCTGAAAAATTTCATATGAATTCTAGCTTTTCCAAAGCAAAGTCTTTCTTAAAATGATTATGATAAATTCATGTGACATTACATAAACTCTGTCGCCATATTTGACTATTCTGTTTTAAAACGACATGTTTTCGTCTGGAAAGGGGAGAGGGTGGTAGAGTGAAAACGTTAACCCTAGCGCCTTTATAATTTATGCTAACGATTGCATTTAGCATTAAAGAATAGGGGGTGGGGCGACTCGATATAAGAATTTAATTTATAGCATATTAGTGACAGATTTTTTTTTTTATTTTGTAATTTTTAAACTATTATACAAAAAGAAAATGTATTGGTTTGTCCGATGGGGGGAAGGGGATTGCATGTATCGCCCCTCCCACCTGGTGCAACCCTTTTTCATTTTATATTTACTAATCATAAATTTTGAGATTAAGGTGTAGTGCGACATAATATACAAATGGGTTCACATATCAATACGTAGCTTAAATTATATAGATATTCAACTAATTTTGTTCACAAACTATGATTTCTCCATAAAATTAGGACCGCCCCCAACTCAGAGTGGGGAGGGCAGTACATGCAATCGCCCCCCCCCCTTACCCCACCGAATCGGCAAAGTTACCAGAAGGGGAGCGACATAATATAAAATGTATTATGTTAATTAAACTAACTTTGTTCACAAACTATGATTTTCCATAAAAGTAGGACCGCCCCCCCCCCAACTCAAAAGTGTTTAGGTGGGAAGGGCAGTAGACGTATTCGCCCCCCCCCCCCCCCCCCATTCGGCCAACAGGGGAACGACATAATATAAAGATCGGTTAAATATCAAGAACAAGTTTTAATCATATACTTATATATATTTAATTGATTCTGTTAGCAAGCAGTGATTTCTACAAATAAATTGGACCGCCCCCCCCCACTCGAAAGTTTATATATACCCTGCTCGCTCTTATCCCCCGTCGTCCTGCGGGAGGTTTGGACTAGGAAGTAAATTATCTTCAACTCTGAAGGAACATCCGAAACATGTCAAACATTTTACAAAACAACATTTTTTTAACGAATGGAGAGTAACTCGAATGTAAACTAATATGATTAGTCTAAGTGTCATTTAGGGTTTTTGATCAAAATTTATAACATTCAGATTCCCTAATTTTTTTATTTTTTTTTTGCAAATAGATACAAACATCATAAGTAATAAGGCCAGAGACTTGGTTACAGCAGCGATAGGACTCCACGATGGCCAGCTTAAGATAGGAAAAAAAAAACGCAAGCTAAAAATCTATGGCCATATTTCAAGGTCTTCGGGGCTCGCTAAGACCTTCCTTCAGGGAACAGTATCAGGAAAAAGAAGAAGAGACAGACAGAGAAAGCGATGAAAGACAATTTAAAAGAATGGACGGGCCTGCCATTGAAAGAGGCTCTAAGGCAAAAAGGCAGAGAGGAATGGAGAAAGATGGTCGACAGATCTTGCTTGTTTCCCCAACGGTACAACAGACTAATGGATAGGTAAAGGCAAACGGTTAGACGAACAGTGCATTAGACATTACTAAAGGGCATAGGCGTTCAACGAGATGGGTTCAGAACACTGTGACAGCATTAGTGTTGATCCAATACTGATCGATAGAGATCTAGCAGCTTGACTTTTTTTTTTAACGTGTTTCCGAAGTTCCTTCAGAATTGAAGATTATTTCATCCTTCATGGAACAGCACCAGGAAAAAGAAAAAGAGGAAGACAGAAAAAAGCGATGGAAAGACAATATGAAAGAATGGACGGGCCTGCCATTGAAGGAGATTCTAACTAAGGCAAGCAGGGAGCAGCAATCTTAGCTTAGTATTTATAACTGATAACATACGAAAAAAAAAAAAAATAGACAACTCACCATGTTTTAAAGGCTGGTTAATATACATTATTAGTTTGATCTATCCGTGCATCCAGCTTCTACCTAATTGTTATTGTCATTTCACCGACATTTTTGACTCGTGTGTATGGCCGGCGGAACACAGCGAGACACTGTGCAAATAAAACCTGTTTCTTTTTTTTTACGTGCGTCCTCTGCGGCCCTGTGCTACCTTCAGTGTCGTCGTGTTCAGCTCTAAAAGATAGGTACTTATCTCGAGGGCTTATCTAGTGTCTTATGATCATGTACAATTAAAATGGACCCCGCCCCGGGGTTACTATGTGAGTAGTGTAGTTCTGGTAGTGTTTTTTTTTTTTAAATAGTATTTTTTAAAAATATATATTAAGGTGGTAATGACTCATAATAATACTAGGTTTTTTTTTTTTTTTTTTTTTTTTTTTCCTACAAATTGTGTCCTTTTTTGTATTTAAAAAAATATATATATAAAGATGGTGATGACTCAGAATAATATTATGTAATATTTTTTTTTACAAATTGTGTCCTTTTTTGTATTTTTAAAAAAATATATATTAAGATGGTGATGACTCAGAATAATATTATGTAATTTTTTTTTTTTACAAATTGTGTCCTTTTTTGTATTTTTTAAAAAATAAATTTAGGGCCTAAACATTTGCGCAACTAGATAATTTCTAAGAAAAAAAAACACTATTTATATGACCTTTAAACGGCATTTACACTGTTTTGATTGTTACATATATAGTATTGAACAAAGACGCAGTCGGCGAAAAGAAAATCTTAATCGACCACCGGCAGACAATGGTTATGCTTGCCCTGGATGTGTGGCAAAGTATGTAGATCACAGCTGGTGCTGCGTAGCCACGGGAAATACTGCACTACTCATTGATCTTTGGACTCGAAGACAAGCCTTATAATTATTATTGAACAAAGAAACATCGAAATAGTTAACTTTTTTTTGGGATGATCCTTCAAAGTTGAAGATAATCTACTTCGTAGTCCAAACCTGACGGGGAATGGCAGCGGGCAGGGTATGAACCCGGGACCATCGAGACAACCGAACGCGTGCATACCACAGGACCAGGCAACCATCCAATATGAAAAGTTCTATACGTCTCTCACGTGAAGGAGCCGCGGTGGCTGAGTGGTAAAGCGCGAACCGAGGGTCGTGGTTTCGAATCCTTGTGAAAACTGGGATCTTTTTTATTTCAATATCTCTAGGGCGCCTCTGAGTCCACCCAGCTCTAATGGGTACCTGATAGAAGTTGGGGGAAAAGTAAAGACGTTAGGACGTTGTGCTGGCCACATGACACCCTTGTTAACTGTGGGCCACAGAAACAGATGACCTTTACATCATCTGCCCTATAGACCACACGGTCTGAAAGGGGAAATTTACTTTTTACTTACATCCTAGCCAAACCTCCCTCAGGGAAGGCAGATATCTGGATTCGAACCCGGGACCGTCATGACGACACTCCAGTTTTGCACATTACACGACCAAGCAGCCATCCTACAAACAAACATCTAACAAACTGCTACTGTGCACAAACATTCCAGAACTGGCAATATGTACTCTTGCTTGACTTGCATTTGTAGATCGTTGCTTTTAAAGGAAAAAAAAAACAACAGCATTAAAACATACGATTGAATAAGTTCAGTAACCTTTCAAAACTGGTTAGGGCCCCTTTTTTCTTCTTCGCCACGTTGAAACCAGTTTTTCACATTTCATAAACACACACATATGTATGTGCAGTGTAGTTAGCATCTTTATGACACCATTCATAAACTGTCTACATTCATTGTCATGGGTGACTACCCCTTCGTGTAGTAGGCCTAATCCATGAGGTTCTTTTATTTTTTTACTGTTGTCAGTTGGCCAATACATCTCTTTCTGTCTCTCTCCCCTTCTCTGTCTGTCTGTCTGTCTGTCTGTCTCTCTCTCTCTATATATATATATAGTGGGTACCGTCACCTTTTTCAATCTGGAGTATGAAATATTACTTTTCTTGAATTTTAACGTTTATAATTAATTTATAAGTAGTTAATCCCCAATCCATCACTGAGTACCGGCACCTACTTTATATATATGTATATATATATATATATATATATATATATATATATATATATATATATATATATATATATATATATATATATATATATATGTATATATATATCATGGGAGTAGCCAGGATTTTTTTCGGGAAGGGTTTTGGGGGGCGGGGGGAATTCCCCCTCCCGACCCCCCCCCCCGCGGAAAATAATTATATATATATATATATATATATATATATATATATATATATGTGCGTGTGTGTGTGTGTACATAATTAATCTTTATTACATTCTGACCCTTTCGGAAGACGTTTATTGTTTATTGCAGACTCCCCGCCCTTGCTAGCAAGGGGGACTGGGGGAGTTCGCAGCGCTCCCCCAGCGCGGGGCGAAGCCCCGCCGCCGGGCACTATTTCTGGTATTGAAAGCCAACAAAATACATATTCTGAGGTATCTACAGTGCATTATCTTGCTATTAAAAAATTTTATTTCAAAAACCTAATGTGCTATTCTTACTGACTTAGACCCTCTCGCGCCGTTCGGCCATTTTCCGGCAAGCTGTTTCCGCAACTCTTATTTTGCGTAATTCATTTTGTGTGAGAACATGTCCCTCAAAACCTCATGCGACGCTCTGTCACAACCTTACTAAGGATTCGACTCCCAGTTCGGCATATGATTTCTTTGATTTAGACCCGATCTCTATGACTGACTCCTAAAATCTGTCTTAGCCATCTTTGTTGAGATACATTTAATAATTTTCAATTTCGGCAGAAGACTGTTCACACTTTATTAATGGAGCCCAAGCCACTGGTAGAAATTTGTAACCTTTCTTGACTACGCTCTTGGAATTACATGTCTGTATTTCGCTTTAGATTTTATATCGAAAAGGAAAGTTTTTTCGTCAAATCATCTGTTGAGGGGTTTTAAACTAAGAAATCTCTGGAGTTTTTTTGTTTTGTTTTTAATTCAAAACCCCATTTAGCTACGATCATAGAATTTGGTGACTATAGTTTGCTTTAAAATAATATTGAAGAAAGAGGTTTTCAACTCTAAACGCTCTGTAGGGGAATTTTAAACTCAAAACCATCTGGAGGGGTTTTAAACTTTAAAGAAAAAGCCATCTGGAGGAGGGGGATTTACACTCAAAACCCCTTTGGCTACGCTCAGATTTTACAGTGTGTAATTTCCTTTTTTTTTTATATTGAAGAGGTACTTTTTAGCTACAAACCCCAACTGGAAAAGGGGGGGGGGGTTGAAACTCAAAACCCCTTTGGCTACGCTCATAGAATTTTGAGTGTGTAATTTGCTTTTTTTTATTTTGAAGATGGGGTTTATCGTAAATTTTGGAGGGGGTTTTAAAATCAAAATCTTCCTCAACTGTGCTGTTGGAATTTGGGGATTGTTGTTTGCATTTTTTTTGTTTTGTTTTATAGAAGAGGGGGATTTAACTGCAAAAACCTCTGGTAGGGGGTTTAAAATTCAAAACCCCCTGTAGGGGGTTTTAAACTCAAAGGCCCCTGGTAGAGGGATTTGTATCTCAAAACCCCCTGATAGGGGTTTTTTAAATCTCAAAACCCACTGTTAGGGGGATTTAAACTCAAAACCCCCTGGTAGAGGGTTTTTAACTCAAAACTGCCTCGGCTGTACTGTGGTAAGTGATGATTTAGTATTAAAATTTCACCTAAAATAAACAAAATGAAAGCAAAAATCAGTCACTTAATTCTGTCCCCCCCCCTGCCCCCCCCCCCCCCCCCGGGGGGGGATTTAATTTCGGGGGGGGGGGTTGAACCCCAAGAACCCCCCCCCTGGCTACGCCCATGATATATATATATATCGCCCTAATTATGTGTCTCTATAGTATATGTACAGACCCACACGGTCACACACCTAGGTTGTTTTTTTTCGTAGTAAAAAAAAAACAAGTAAAATAAAGAAAAAAAACTGTAAAAAATATCTTTCAATAATCTAGGAGTTAATTACGATTAATCATCATTCATTAATAGACTAATTGTGTCAGGGCGCGAATGCGTGCAATGTCATTTTGAACTATAATTATATATTCTTTCATTGGTTGAATGGTTACATCACAAGGTCTTGGCGGTATATTGTTGACAAGATTTCCGTCAGCTTTGAAAATAACAAAGACGGAAGTCGTCTGGAATTCCAAGGACGCGAGAGAAGCTTGGAGAGTTTAAAAAAAAAAAGGCGGGAAAAGGGATGGTAAGAGGGATTTAACCGTTAAGATGCGTGTGGTAGTTTTTTTCTTTTTTTGGAGCGGCTTGACTCTGTCTAATAAAGTAATAAAAAATTTCGTGCATCGACCGGGAATCGAACCCGGGTCACCCGCGTGGCAGGCGAGTATTCTACCACTAGACCACCGATGCTTACAGTTTGTATCAATTTATGCCTATAATTTATTTGCCGCATAAATATTGTCGGTCTTCAATACCTAGCGGTCAGATCATCATTAACTTATTAGGCGTTGACCTGTTAATCTAAATACTTTATTTTAAGGGGGTGGGAAGGGTCAGAGGTACACACCTAACCTGTCAACATGAGTCCCTGTCATTAGCAATGAAGAGAATCTCTTTCATTGACATTCCCCCTCCTCCCCCCCCTTTTTTCTTTGATGTTGTATTCCTTTCTCAGTAGGCCTACTGTTCCCAGCAGGGATGTTTTTGTGAGCCAATTTGACCTCGTGAAATGGCCATACAGTTTTAGCTTGCGTTTTTAGACGTTGGTTAGCAGGTCATTCTTAGGGCTAAATGGACATTGTGTATGACTATGGATAGCCTAAATCTTCATTTTCTTACACTGTTCACGGTACAATTAAAGTATCTTTTTATAATAATTAATTATAACTTTTGGACAGAGTCATTGGTGATGAAGTCACTAATCTAATCTGCAATTTTACTGTGATCAGTCTTTAAAACCATAAAAAAAAGAGGAACTACCTCAATTCCAAGTCATGGCTCAAGCCGACATACTGAACACTCTAGTGAGGTACTTATGACTATAGCAGATTGTACAGTTATGTATGTTTTTTTTTTTTAAACTTACTTTAAAGCGGCGACCTATAAAGGGGACTAATTAAGCGTATACCAATACTTCAGTCAAGCACAATTTCTTTTCTTTGTACGAGATACCAAACAAACAGAATTGATATAAGCTTGGTAAAAAACACTACATGCCGCGAGGGTTGTGGCCGCCTGCGTGCGAAATTAAAAATGACGCCCCCCCCCCTCCCCTTTTCTTCTATAGAAACAAAAAATCATTAAGACAGAGCTGGACACTGTACTTAAAGCGCTCTTTGATTGAAATCCATTTTTGTACCATTTCTTTTTCTTGTCCTATTCGTATCGTTGTCGTATCCCCATTCCCTCTAAGATGTTTTATTTTCATTTTTAACTTTTCATTTTTTTTAAAAGAATGTAATCAAAAAGAAAAGAAACTTAGTTTTAATTACAACACAATTTTCTTTTTTTTTAATTTATATTTTTTAACACTATGTATAGAATCCAAATTTAGGTAATGACATTTCACTAAAATGAGTCAGTTTCACAGACCTATATACAATAGGTCTATGGTCAGTTTTTTTTTTCTTCCCGAAATAGTGTTGCCTACAAAAATTTTAAGCGTTGTAAGTTTCTTAATGGAGATAGAAATTGAAGATGCGGCAGGTTTTTGCTCAAGTCGGCAAGTGGTTTGATTCCGCGCGGGACTCGGCTCAAAGCGTATTCTAACTTTTTACTTTTATTTTAAAAAAGGGCTAATATTGATGTGTTTTCTTTCAGAACGCACTATTCATCCTAATAAAAAGAAAGTCGAGGGCCATATTAAATATAATAATAAAGAGACAGCCCTAGCCAAAAGTATTATGCAAGGAACATTCTAGGTAGGCATACATATTGCGTACGTACGTCTGTAATGGGCGTGATCTTTTAAACAATATTCTTCGTGTTAAGTAAGACGTCTCTGTCGCAGACGTTTATTTCACACAAAAGTTGTCACTATAATGAAGTGTAATAGAATGAAGAAATTCGACCATTCTGAGACAAAAAAATCCAGAAGAATCACACTAGCGGAGACGTTTTAAAATGTTTCCTTCAAAACGTTTTAACCCATATTGTTGCCTACGCCCCCTCGCAAAAAGCGGTTTACAATTAACAAGGTCTTATTAAAATATAAAACGACGTCTCCTTCTTAAGATATTTATATTTTTAAACATTTAATTTTACTAATATTCAGATACATTACACTGAAAATAAAACAATTTTTCTTTCGCAACCCCTCTCCTTGTTTTTAGTTGTTCGTCACTACAAACAACTAGTACAAGTGAACCCATGTAGGCGTTTTACATTTTCAATAAATAAACTTTAAATAGCTTGAACAAACTTCTTGTGTGAACTGTCATTACAATATTCACAAGTTTAATTTGAGATAAAGATCTGATATTAATGAAATAAACTGATGTTTAAACGAAATCATCACAAAACAACGTCTTTCACATTTGCATTACGCATTACGCTTATTTCATACTCAATGTATAACCAACAATCTCTACTTGCCGTTGTCAAGGAAACACACACACTCTATAAACCCCTTTTTGTAAGGAAGTTTCGCCCCTCCTCCCCTCGGGGGACCCAATAATGCAAAACAATAATAGTAACAATAATCGAATACGAAATAGTTCACAATTTTTACAAATAAAACACTAAAAAGAAATTTTAATACCGTTATATATAATTAAATATTTAGTAGTTCTAATGTTCAATATTTATTAAACAGATTCCGTTTTTAACTGATTTTACTACGAAAGGAAGAGAATTAAAAATCTATTTTAAACTAGAACACAAATGAACTTAATTATGTAAGTCTACATCTACACTATTCGGCCAAAAATATTCTACTCTGAACTAACAGCCTTTTCCAATAAAAGTGACAATGTTTTAAAATTGACTTTCTAATTACAAGATCTACTTACTGGGCGGGCTATTCGACTCGAAACAAATATTACAAACTACCCGCGAAACTCTAAGGCAATGAAAGAGTCGGCGCCTATGAAAAAAAAAATCAAGTGTTCACATAATTGTATTGTCAGAACTGCCATTATGTAAATGAAACTTAATTTTACATGCGTGTTTAGCTCGTCCCATCACTTTTTAATTGTCAACGCTAGGAGAATGGATTTCTGAAGCCGGGAATCTGGAGGAGCTTACTGCCTCTCACAATCTCAAAAAATATTTTTTTTCTTGTGTAGAAATCACTGGAACATTGTGTTTAAACACTTGTTTTTTTTAGATCCGAAAAACAACAACAACAACAATCGACACTTTGTTTCATTACATTCCAAACATAGTCCAAACATAGTCCAAACATAGTCCAAACATAGTCCAAACACAGTCCAAACACAGTCCAAACATAGTCCAAACATAGTCCAAACATAGTCCAAACACAGTCCAAACATAGTCCAAACATAGTCCAAACATATTTGTAAAGTGTTAGGCGCTTCCGCGGTGTCTAATGCAAATAAAACCAAAATGGAGGTAACACTCAACTGAATATGTAATCCAATAACACCGGCGAAAGGACGATGATAGTTAGTCGACACTGGCGCTGAATGTCGAACAAGTTTAATAACAATGCAGGGAGCCGTCAGATGTCAGCTAACTCTAGCCCTTGTTTAAACTGCTACTTGGTTCTACGTTGTCCTGTAGGTAAGTCTGTTGACGTCGACTTCTATTTCGTTCTGTCTCTAAGACCCTATCCTTGTTTTACAAATCACCTCATTTATAGCAGAAAAATGATCATCCTGGATGAGGTTCTATGTAGATTCTAACAAATCTCACTCGTGAGAGGAAAATTGTTTCTTCACTTTGGGGTATACAGATGACATAAAAAAATAATATGCATCGACCGGGAATCGAACCCGGGTCACCCGCGTGGCAGGCGAGTATTCTACCACTAGACCACCGATGCCTACAAACGATAATGGAGAAGCTAAATCTTTAAAACAAAATATTTATGTCTATAAATTATAAAATGTTTGTCAAATGACGGCGGATGGGAGCGGACAGCGTTTGAATCCGGGGCCATCGATAATTTTCCGCTTAACATTCTCAGTACAAACACCTGGCGGTCAAATCATGACTAACTTATTAGGCGTTGACCTTTTTATGTAAATAATAATTCATTTTAGGGGGGGGGGGGAGTCATCTGTCGTCATAACTAGAATCTCTTTCAATGACATGAACACCCCCCCCCCCCATTATTTGATGTTGTCTTTCTTTCTATGTAGACCTACTAGTTTTTTTTGCGAGCCATGTTGACCTCGTGATATGGCCATTTAGTTTGCGTTTTTAAAACATTGGTTAGCGGTTCATTATTGAGGCTCAATGCCATGGGCATTGTGTATAACTATGCATACATGTTAAGTTTCTTACATTGTAATGGTACGATTAAAGAAGATTGACTGTGTCGTGGGCGATAAAGTCACTAAGCTAATCATCAAACTTACTTTGAACATTAAAAAAAATAAATAAATAACAAAAAATTGCATCGACCGGGAATCGAACCCGGGTCACCCGCGTGGCAGGCGAGTATTTTACCACTAGACCACCGATGCTTACAGACCTTCTCGGTAAGTTAAATATTGAATTACTTTTTTAAATTTATACCTGTCATTAATTCACCGCTTAATTTTTGTCAGTCTTCAGACACCTGGTGGTCATTAGCTTATTAGTTTTTTTTTTAAGGGGTGGGGGTAGTTAGGGTCAGGGCTACTACACATCTCATATGTCGAACCGAGTCCCTGTCATTATCCTTGAATGGAATCTCTCGCAATGACATGACCTACTATTCTTTGATGTCTTCCCATGGCTTTCTCTGTCAGCCTCATCTTTTCCCTGGTAGGTCTATTGTTCCCTGCAAGGAGGTTTTGTGAGGAATGCCGATCTCGTGATACCTCGTTGACTATGGATACATCTAAATTTTTTTTCAACTGTTATATGGTACAGTTAAAGTAGCTTATAACTTTGGACTGAGTCGTTGGTGATGAAGTCACTTATCCAATCTGCAATTTTACCGTAATCGGTGTGTAAAAGTTGTTTTTTTGTCTTATGTTGTTTGTTTGAGGATTAGTTCTTGGGGCATTTTTTTTTTTACAAATGTAGGAACAAATATTTTTTTTTCAAATAGTAATTTAAAGACTTAAAGTAATTTGCTTTACAGATTTCTACGGTATATGTAGGCCTATTGTCCGTGCGGGATGGAAGTGCCAAATAGTAAAGCGTTTGGTTTCTGAAACAAGTTTGAATCCCGGTGAATATTTTAAAGCTCCTGATTTCTAGGTCGCCCCTGAGTACACCCAACTATTATGGATACCTGACATTACTAAAGCGGTCGGCTGTTGTGCTGGCCACAAGACAACCCTCGTTAACGGTCGGCCATAGAAACAGATGAGCTTAACAGCATCTGCCCCAATAGATGGACAGGCCTGAAAGTGTTATCTTTACTTTCTTCTACTTGTTGTCAGGAGACTTATTGCAGCAAATGGTTTAACATTGAGACATCTGGAGATCTCTTACAAAAGACGCCGGAAACACATTTGAGATCCAAAGGGAAGGCAGACTGTGAAAAGATAACTTTACCCTTAAAACGCGTGTGGTAATTTAGCTTTTAAACTCTAAACATCAGAATTGTAATTCCATTTTGTATGCACTCATTGTAAAACAGCCCAGCACTTAAGGGTCAAGTTGACAACAAACGTTGGCTTAGCGTCGGGTGTAGCAATATATCTAGTCCTAGATCACAGTTAAGTTAAAAAGTAAAGTTCCCATTTCAGACTTTGTGATCTATGGGGCAGATGATGTAAAGATAATCTGTTTCTGTGTCCAACGGTTAACGAGGCTGTCATGTGACCAGCAAAACGACCAAAGTACTTTAATTTTTCCCCAACTATTGTCAGGTACCCATTAGAATTGCGGGGAATCAGAGGTGCCCTAAAGATCCCGAAAGTAACAATCCCAGGATTTGAATCGCTTTACCACTCAGCCACAACTGCAATACTGCACTTTTCATTTTATTTTCGTACTTGATGATTGTATCACACTTGTGCCGATAATTTAATGAGTTGTTTGTACAGAAAAATACATGTTTTTATACAAATGGGCAGCAGTAATGTTAAATTAATCCATTTTTGTGCTCTATACCAACAGCTTGTAGCAAGTGAGAAAATGAATAAGAAAAGGGGGGAGGGGAAATGGCAGATTTCGTCAGTCTGATCTACGTTTCACTTTATTATTGAGGTTAGTACTAAAGTACACTCCTACTTTGCCCACCATTATGTCATTTTCCCGTTGTTATAAAATGCAACTAGGTGTAAAACTTTTTAAATATAATGACACAAACAAAGGAAAAATGACAGACAGAAAGCATGGATACAACGTACTTCGCCTTGCTTTTTTATGTGAATTTTTAATTTGAATTTTAGTTTTATAAATCTTTACTCCAATCTACCTACACTTTAAATGTTTGATATATTTCAATGTGTGAGGCTGACATAATAATATGCTGATCCTCTCAGACCAAAATTTTATAAAAATTTCCTCCTATTAGTTTGCATTTTTGTCATTGGGTCAAACGCAGTACTATCGCACATGAAAGGGTAACCAGCTTAAGCGAGTTTTTCTAGAAATTTGACAGTTATGCATATCTTTGGGGGAAAAAAGCCCTACCTGATTGGCCACACTGTGATACTGGTTTGACCGTTACACTTTTTCAAAATAAAATAATCTTACAATTAAATTTGAATTACGTCTTTTAAACAAACAACCATCCACCACTTCTTATGCAGGAATAACCGCACTCGACTCACATTTTTGTTTCTATTTTGTATAGGGTACAGTAACAAAAATTGTCGAATAAGGTCATTTTGGGCACCGTAGAAATGATAAGCCGTACTGTTAATAAGAACTTAATTGTGTAAAATTCATTGGAGAACAATTTTGCAATAATGAAGCAGTACAGAAAAAAAAATAGAATGAAACATTATAGACTACTTGAGTTTAATAAAGGTGGAATTTTTTAAAATGTTAATTGTTACATAGTGAATGCTATTAAAAAAACGCATCAAAATAAATAAATATCAATCCTCCTGCGGTTCAGATGTTTAGAACAAAGAAAGAAACAAAGAACTAGAACAAAGAAAGAAACGAAGAACTAGAACAAAGATGCAGATGTAAAGGTCCTGTATGGCCGAAGTTGCCTTGTGTCCATCACAACAGCCAAACGCCTTTATTCCACCCACTTGTTGCTAGGGACGCGCTAAGCATCCTGAAGTTCAAAGTTCCGGTATTCGCAAGGATTCGAATTCTTGATCTCTTCAATTGGAAGCAAAGATCTTGAACACTTTGCCACTATACCCGTGAAATAGAAGAAAAAACTACAACAAGAGACCAAGAGCTGGTTATAACAACAAAGGCATTAGTAGTAAAAAAATAGGAAATTGAAGACAATGTAATTAAATGTACATTTAGCTGCTAGAGTGCTATTCAATTAGAATAGAATTTACGGACTTTGGCTACTTCCTGGATACGACAACCTGTTGACTTGTATTTTTATAAAAGTATAAATGTATAGAGCAGACTGTTAGTCGTGATAAAGGTACTTCATTCTTAGCCACCGTGAGTTTCTTTGTTCTATTTCTTTGTTTATTTCTTTGTTTTGGTTATTTGTATATTTCTTTGTTTATTTCTTTGTTTTAGTTATTTGTTTTGTTGTTTTTGTTTTATTGTTTTGTTCTTTTCTTTATTTTATTTCTTTGTTTTTTTCTTTGTTTATTTCTTTATTTCTTTGTTCTATTTCTTTGAGTGATTTTCAAATGTACAAGAACAATACAAACAAATTCGATTCAAAACCATAACTCCGCTGTAGTCTTTCATCATCAGTTTAAATTGTGTCATGGGATACGAGCCAGAGGTAAAAGGGAGTTAAAAATGTACATCTGATTGGATCTTCTATAGATATACAGGTCGTTTCATACAGCCAGACGGAGGCAAGCTTCCACAAGCTTCCAAAAGCCTAGAGTTCCAAGAGTCTTAGACTCAACTCTAGGAACTAGCTTCAAATACCTATCCAGACGATTATCAACATCTCTTGAAAGTAATGCGTCATTGGATATCGTGCTTACCAGATAGGTAAAGCTGCGTGGCGTCCATTGACTGCGATCTTCGGGGCTGAGTAAACTTTATCGGATGATTTCTGAAACATGACTTCTGTATTTTCAGAGGTTTGTTGTTAAACAAAGAATTGGCAGCGAGCGCATAATCGTTGCCGGCAAGCTGGCGCTCACATTCAGTGTGACAGACGTCGATGGCGGAAATGGAATGGTTTTGTCTACTGTAGAGGCGCACTTTAGGTGACTGCTAGTGAACGCACTATTCTGACGACATCAATTCAAAACGACACTATATCTTATCTTATATAATACAGACGTTACTTCGAAAAAGAAGACTAAAGATTAGATATAGATAAACAGACAGTTGAGACTAAGCTTTTATAGAAGTAACACTGGACTGAAACTATCCTGCTCCCGTTAGGGATAAAACCTTCAAATTCTATATACACCTTTTGATTTACTTTAATATAAGTGTCGTGATCTGTGCGTTTGTGTTACTACGAACTCAGAAGTAATACTACGCGTACAGAAACACGCAACCTATCTTCTGAGCCAGGGCCGGCCCTAGCTATTGCTGGGTCCTATGCGAAATGGATTGCGCGGGGCTTAGTCTGGGTATTATTTTAGAAAATACTTTCGTCTTTGCAATAAATTTTTATTAAATGAATGCTCACAATGCTGTTTTTATTTATTGGCACCCCAAAAATGACAATACTGTCCATTTTTCATGAGATTTTAATAATTTCATGAGATTTTAAGACTTTTTCGTACATTTTGCATTTTAGGAGATTTCCTTAAAATCAGAAGGCCGTGGAAACCCTGTTATTTTATAAAAGTTATAATGGTTTAATTTATAATTTACACTTACAATTAGCGCTGGGCCCATGAAGGCGCGGGGCCCACTGTGACCGCATAGGTTGCAGTGGCTTAAGACCGGCCCTGTTCTGAGCAGTACAAATTCTACAGACCCAGATTAATCACCTTCTACGCTACGCTGGATGTTTCAAATGATGTAAATCACTGCTAGTGCTCCGTAGCCACGCGAATCATTGCACTCCTCTTCCGCAGAAGACTTAACTCTTTTACTCCGTAATTATGTACCACATTCTGGTGGAATCAACGTTGGTATCGTTAGTTAGGAGAGAAAGAGTTAAGACAAGCCTGATAAGTACAGCAGCTAATCGCATTATCACATACCTACAGACTATTAATTGCTTTCCAGTAGCACGACTTCTATGTTTCTAGCTTGTCATTTCCATGCTGAGTTGAAAGAAGATTTATATATTTTTTTTTTGTAAGCGTAGCAAATCATTTGATGAATGTCAGGGGTTCATTTCTTAGCTTAGGCTCCTTAGGGGTATGAATACTCAATTCCAATTAATTAATACTTGCAACACGAATACTTGTTACACAAATAAGAACAATCAATACTTATTATACTTCAACTCTAACTCCAGGTTTCAATGAATACCAACAACTCTTTAATATCAACTAAAGCACACAATTATATAACTCTCAAGAAAGAATACAAACACCAGTCCAGGAAGTAAACGTCCAACCTTCCAGGACCGGGAGCAAGACCTCACTAACTTAACACACTCTCTCTTGCATTCAACGAAGACTTAACCCTTCAGTTCACAACACGTGCAAGACTGTTCACATTCACAACGTGGGAATACATATACAAGGGGATATAACTATCATATCAAAATATCAAACTAACATTCACTCTCACCATACCTCTATGTTTCTAGCTTGTCATTTCCATGCTGAGTTGTAGAAAATTCCTTTGTTTGAAATAATGTATAGCTTTTATATTTTCAGTTCCCCGGAATCATTTTTGCTAGACGCAAATCAAAATGGCTTCAGTTCTGGTCAAACTTGTCACCTTGGTTGCCATGGTGATGGTCAGTGAGAGTGGGCCGACCTTCCCTTGGGTCAACGAGTATGACGGACAGATGGATTTCAAATGTCCTGACAAGCAGATCATAATGTATCTGTCCAGTATCCATGACGACCAGCGAGAAGATAGAATTTGGGAAATGTTATGTCGCACTGCTGAGTTTGGAGACTATTGCGTCCAGTCAGGTAATTCTAATGGAGTGCTTTAAACAAAAGTTGGCAATCAAACGATTGAGTTGACATGTTTCAAACATTTAGACTTCTTACAATCTTTATATATAATACTCTTCTTCCCTCAAGAGTTTGGACGAGAAGAAGAAGTAAAGCAAAGATCACTCTCTTATTTCTGCAATTTTATTTTTTTTTTTGAGTTTTCAAAAGATTGTAATAATTTCCGGACATTTCCATGACTTTTTCGTATATGTTGTTATAAGATAAAATGGTTTAATTTAATAATTTACACCCAGAATTAGCGCGGGTCCTTTGAAAGTGCGGGGCTGTCATGTATCAGTTTTAGAACCCCTGTAATATTTGGTGACTAGTAGTCACTGAACTATTCCGTGCTAACTGCACGAGATTTTTCTCCTGGTTGGGGAATGACCACGAGGTGGAGATCTCAGTTGATCTTGGACTCTTATAGAGAGAGGAGCGTTGCTATCTCCTCGAGTAGAAAGTATAAGTAGAAAGTGATTATTATATAAGTTATTTCCTTGGATATGTATAATGTGTGATGGCTGAACTCGACAATATCTTTTGTGATCTATATTTTATATGTAATAAAATTCATGTCTGCTACAAGAGCGTTTATTAATAATTCGGAATGTTTGCGGTTGGAGAGTTCAGTGTGTTCTCACGCACCTGCAAATCTAGTGCGTGTGAGAAAGTATTTAATTAAAGAACGTAATAGTAATACCAGAAGAGGTATCTACAACACTCAGAGACATTCGCGTCATCACGCCTATAACAAGAACCAGGCTGTGACAGTGGCATACTGGGGTCACATAGGGGCCAAAGGCCGGCCCTGCAAAATAACGGCGTATGCTACGCCGTGGGTCGACTAGTAGGTCAATAAAAAGGCTCCATTCATCTCGTACCTTCGTGGAAACATGTGCGAACAGGGATCTCGAAAACAGCCCTAAAGATTTTCCTAGAAATTTACAGAAGGAAAATCAAACAAATGGCTAGGAACTAGAGTTTACTAGACAATCTATTTCTCCAACAGACTATTAGTCCTAGGGTATTTCCTCATGAAGACCCTATTTACTTAAGAGCTAAATAAATAAATTATTATTCAGGAACATTTTGCTGACTGTCTTCTAAGTCTAGATCTGAAGGGCTATCATTAAAAAAAAAATAATTTTAGATTAGTACATCAGCTTAACAAGGATTTTTTTCTAAAAGGGGGGGGGGCGGTAAAATGTTTTAATTTTTTGAAATATCTAATAGTCGTTATTTATCAATTGCAAAATAATCCGTCTATTATAAGTTGTATAAAGGAGGTATTGGTCAGACAGCAAATATAAACATGTCAACATTTCCCACGCCTTTCCTCAAGGGACCGTTTAAAAAATGGCAAGTTCCGTGGGGTTAGTGGGTGTGATTCAATGAAGGAAGATCGCCGTCATCCCCGGGGTGCTCGGCCTTTAACCACGTTTATAAAACATTCCTGGACACGGATATAAAAAAAGGCTGTAACATTTTTGCTATACATGTGATATGCTTATTTATATCAGAGAAAAATCTGGTTTGACAGATCAAAATTTAATCATCTTGAAATTAAAGTCATCTGGCGATCTATATCTTGAACATAATTGAGTGGAAATGGACACATATTTTCAGTAAAGAGTTAAGGAAAGAGACGTCCAGGAATATTTTGGCCACTGTCTACAGTAGAAATCAGAAGAGATCAATATATCTTTAAAACTAGATCCAGAATTCAAAATCTATCTATGTTTCAAACTCTCGATCTATATCACCAGTTTTCTATAATATATCTTTAACTAGATCCAGTATTTTAATCTAGATTAATATTTCTCCGTCTTTCCCCCCTCTTTCCACTTTCTCTCTCTCACTCTTTCTCAATTTTTTTGTTGAAAATCGCTCAATTTTTATATATATATATATTTAATTTCATCAGATTATGTGAATAACTTTGATCAGACCTTTAACTACACATGTCCAGGGAACAAAGTTCTGACAGGCATCTCCAGTTATCATTACGACAGCTACGAGGACCGACGCTTCCGTTTTACCTGCTGCAGAGCCTCTAAAAGATGGTTGTCCGAATGTTACACGACCGACTTCGTGAACGAGTGGGACCTGAAGCTGACCCTTTTTGTTCCAGAAGGCCAGGCCATTAAGTCCATATATTCCATAAACGATGATACCAGAAGTGATCGTCGCTTTAAATTTGTGCTGTGCAACTTGTAATATGGTTTTAAAATTGAGACGCCACATCTGGACATCGCTTTAGTTTTGCTAGCTTTGACTATGAATATATCGTTTGGCGGAAGTGACATCCAGTCTCATCGGTGTATAACATTAACATAAGCATTTAAGAGAAATAATTTTCTCGATTATATTACACACATAGACATAAATCTATATAGACTGGAAAAAGGAAATAACTTCATGTAACTTGAAAACACGTATATCTATTATTGTCGGATTTCCGAATTCTGAAAAGTTGCATGATCTTCAGTCTTAGAGATTAAACAAGACTACACTGCTGTATAATAAAGTACACACAATTGCAAGTCACAAATTTTCGTTTCATAAAACTCTTTTATCGGCCAGTTTCTATTTATTTATGTCTATGATTACACATGAAAATATATTTTATTTTAGACAAATATTGAAATGGAAAAAAAAAGGACAAAAAAACAACAATGATAATTAAAGGCTTTTTTTCTTTGTATTTTAGCATAAAAGAAATATTACTATTTGGCTTTGCATGTTAAGGTAAAAAAATAAGGGTTGCCCCAGCTGCGGCCTACTTATTTTGCCACATCCCAAGCAGTCATAACCGGCGGTGGTCGCTTTAGATTCTCTTTTCGGTGTCTACGTTTGTCCTCGGCAGTGGATTTCGGTCCCAAATAGCCTTTATAAGTGGATCATTAGCTGTCTGGTTCTGAAGCCTCCTGCTGCTGGCTACATGACTCACTTGTTAACAGTCAACCAGAGAAACAGATTACGTAAATAACTTTGAACAGACCTCTAACTACACATGTCCATGAAACAAAGTTCTGACAGGCACCTCTAGTTACTATTACGACAGCTACGAGGACCGACGCTTCCTTTTTACCTTGTTGCAGAGCCTATAAAAGATGGTTGTCCGAATGCTCTATCTGCAAGGTCAAAAAGGGAACCTTTTTTTTTTTATTTTAGAATTATAAAAAAAAAATTTGCATCGACCGGGAATGGAACCCGGGTCACCCGCGTGGCAGGCGAGTATTCTACCACTAGACCACCGATGCTTATTGTGCTAATATTCAAGATAAAACTTAGAGATTTTTTGTATACTTTCAATTAATTTACCACTTAATTTTGTCGGTCATCAAATACCTTGCGTTCCGATTAGGATATTGACCCGTTGACCTGATCACAAGTGTAATTAAAATCTTCCTCACTTTTTTTTATTGGAGGAGGCCGGGAAGGGGTGTCTGACTTGGGTTGTAGAATCACATAACTTTTTGTCATAGGCGTACCAGTTCCGAAAGTTCAAAATTGTAGGCCTATTTATTTTATTTTTTAATGATACAAGAATTTACGGCCAAAAAGTATGTGTACGTTAAGATAAGATAAGATAAGATAATGTTATTGATCCAATCAAAGGGAAATTCGGTTTGACTACAATTGACAACATCAGCGTAACTACTGTACAATAACAGTAGGCCTATAGATGAAAAATTCGAACAACATTCACAAACGAAACACATACACATTCATTACCAGCGCATTATGAATTAGACTTCTATGTACTTCTCGATGACAGATGACGACAGCTGATCTTGTAACACTCTGACCGATAGTGTGATAAAGGAGTTTTAAAATCTTTCTGTTTTAGTTCTAATGGAAAGGAGACGACCACTTCGTTCAGATCTTATGTAACAGTGGTTTAATGGGTGCAGGTTGTCTTTAAGAATCGAAAGTGTTTTGGAAAGATATCTCTCATGAAAAGCTCTTCAAGAGATGGTAGCTGTGTTCGAGTGATATGCTATGCTTTTTTAATTAGTCTATTTTGACTAAGTCTTTGTGCCAGTGAAGTATTACCATACCAGCAAGTGATGGCAAATTTAATTAGACTGCTGATGGTTGCTGTATAAAAAAGTTTAATAATTGTTTTGTCGATGTTAAATTTTCTTAGCTCTCTGAGATAGAAGAGTCGCTGGTGACTTTTGTGTACAGGATTTGACAATGTTTACTCCATTTCAGTTTGTTGTTAATAGTTGTTCCTAGATATTTATATTCTTGTACTTGTTCTATGGTTTGATTGTTTATCTGAATTTCTGCAATATGGTCTTTATGCTTCCTAAAGTTAATAATCATTTCTTTAGTTTTCTGAACATTTAAATTAGAAAGTTATCTATACACCATTGGTAAATGGTGTAATTGTTGAATGGTACATATTTTCGTCATCTGCACTAAAGCAAATGATTGTTGTGTCGTCAGTAAATTTTATGATGGGAGTGTCAGCTGATACGCTCTAAATGTCATTTGTGTATAAGGTATACAATACTGGTGACAGCACGCACCCCTGCGGCGCTTCAGAGCTAAGCTCTCTCGTGCCTAACACAGGCCCGTTCATTTTACATATTGTGGGCGTTTGATAAGAAAGTTTAGAATCCAAGCTTGTGTGTTTTTGCTAACGTTCAATTCAAATAGTTTTGTATCATGCGATGTGGTTGGATGGTGTTGAATGCGGATGAAAAATCTCCGAATAATACTCTGGCGTAGTGTCTCTGAGTATCAAGATGATGGTTTTAGACAATTCAGCATGAATAGTTTTGCATCTTCTGTACTTCTTGACGGTTTGTAAAGGAGGGGGGGGGGGGTGTAACAATGCGGGTCGTTCCAACTGAAATCAGAGAACATAACGCTGGGGCGCCCTTAGCAGTGCGGGGAACCCTGGGCGAATGTCATATGCGGGGCCCTGAGCCGTAAGGGTAGACAATATATAGATATATCGTACCATGTCACGCTAACGGGCCTCCGACGCTGTAAGCCTTATTTTGTTACAACACATTCTACCGTATCTTCTGGCCTTTATCTACATAATCTGGAACTCCTTTCCACCCTAACGTCTGGATCTGATACGTCCCCAAAACACTACGTAGCCTAAAATGCATCTGCTCTTTGTGGCGAACATCAAGTGTGCAGTCAAGCCTAAAGGGAAAGAATGCCATCAGGTACATAAGCTAATTTAGATGAATCTGAGGCTCTGGTCGTGAGCCTCGACGTTCTGAATTCGTCGAAGACGTTCTTTCATGTTTGGGTCGAATTTGTCAAGCATGTCAACCATTCTCAACAAAGTATAAAAAAAACCTGACCGTTGCATAAAGTGTTTATAATCTCCTATGAAATGCGTTTTTTTTTTACTTTGTTTTTTTTTGTGGTTGTTGATGTTGTTGTATTTTGGCAAGGTACTGTACTATTGGTAGAATTCTTGCTAAGACTGCGCGCGAATGCATTTTTCCTTTTCTATTTTGTTCTAGCAATTAGTTATCCATAGCGCTACCATTGGGTGCGGTGGCCGAGTGGTTAAGCGCTTGAAGTCCTGGGTTCAAATCTAGATTCAGACTGGTTTGAAAGGTTAACTTCTCAGAGTTTAATCCATTCACGCTAACACATAATTATAAGTATGGATGGCTGCCCGGTCGTGCGGTATGCGAGGCGGACTGTTGTTCGGTCGTCTCAATCGTCCCGGGTTCATATCCTGCCCTCTGCTATCCCCCGTCGTCCTGCAGGAGGTTTGGACTAGGAAGTAGATTATCTTCAACTCCGAAGGAACATCCGAAACATTTTTAAAAAATTTTAGATTTTAATGCACAAAAACCACGTGCTGCTGAACTTAATGGCCAAGATGTTTCCAGTCGCAGCAGCTTTCGTTTGCTAGTATAGTACATCAAATGGTAAAATACAACCTAGGTCACAGCTAGGTCACAGTAACAAACAAGGAAACCTTCTCACACACACCCTCGTCCATTTGTTTCTAAGGCGGACTAAAGTAACAGTTTACTGTATACGTACCAATTCATTTTACACTGTAATGCGACATAACAGTTCTATATGACTTTTTATCTAAGAAATAAGCGATTTTGATTTGTTGATTCCGGTTACGTGTTGTTTTTTTATGCCAAGGTAAACTGTTCAACAGTGCTAGCCACCTTAGAATAGACAGATCATAAGAGGCTGTCTTTACCGAAAGTAAAGGTATTTAGAAACCTAAAATGTCATGTTAAAAGCTTACATCAGGGTCTAGAGTAGATATATCTAAATTAATTACATGATTGATTCTTAATAATTGATACTTTACTAGTCGACCCACGGCATAGCATACGCCTCTATTTTGCAGGGCCGGTCTTAGACCAGTGAGACCTTAGTGACCGCAGTGGGACCCGCACTTTCATAGGACCCGCGCTAATTCTAGGTGTAAATTATTTAATTATCTTGATTTAACAGGAGCTCCTGGAAATCTCCTGAAATTGCAAAATATACGAAAAAGTCATAGAAATCTCCTGAAACTATTAAAATCTTTTGAAAACTCATATAAATCTGCTGAAATATATAGACAAAAATTGTTATTTTGTGTGTTATTCAATATGGAAAACTCCAACCCAACGCGCGATTTAAAAAAAACGGCATTATGCAATACCCGTAATTGTAGAATCTGGTTTATAAAGCTTCTCGCACCTCAAACTAATGAAGAATTACTTGAGGTCAACAATTCTCGTAGATAGATTGAAACATTTTATAAATTTTTCTATTGAGCGTGATCTAGGTAGGAAACAGAAATTTTATGATATAGGCCTACTGTTTGACTTCTCTACACGCAAGGGTCGTAAAGTAATTCCGTACGTAGTAAAGAATGAATAAAATGTAAAGACGAATTTATTTTCTAATACAAACTCTTAATTGTCACTTATTATCCGTATTCCTACCCAAACGTGGCCCCGCGAAATCCGTTTCGCATAGGGCCCCACAATTGTTAAGTCTGGTCCTGCTATTTAGTGAAGGGTGAATACAGAGTACAAAGCTTGTTCTCCCCCCACCTCTTTTTTTACGTGGGATAATTCTATTCCGACTTACAGAAATAAAAGAGTGATCTTTCCATGATTTTTTAAAATTTTACTTGATCTCTATTGTTTAAACTATTAAACTGTGAATAGTTTAGTTTGCGATTTTCTCGCTGGACTGTCGTTCGGACTTATCGATGGTCCCATGCTCGATCCGATCACCCGTCGTCCTGAGGGAGGTTTGGAGTTGGAAGTAAATCCCCTTCAGCTCTGCAGGAACATTCGAAACATATAAAACAAACAAACAGAATTTAAAAAAGGTGGGATTTAAACGTATATCATTTATCCCTCTAAGAGATTTTTCTCAATCGTGAATTTTCAACAAGAAACAGGAATGTACGTATTTAATGTATTTACCTTCATCTGCCATGTAGACATTATAGGTGGACCTTCTAAGAACAATTTTTTTAACTTACTATTATAACTAAACGTAATGTATTTCATTGTATTCTGACTGCATAAAATATTTCGATTCTCACTAAGATATGAGCATTGGAGTGTACATATATAGTCACCAAAATAACTATAATAACATTTTTTTTGTTTCTTTGTCGCTCCAAAGGATCATGTTTAAAAACATTAATTTTAAATGTTATATTTTTAATAAATGAAATATATTCCATTGCATCGTAGCTACATCATATTCTCTTCCGATTCTCACAGCCAGACAGTATCGGCTTGGCCTACGGATTAAAAGAATATGTAGTTCCCAGCATACACTTTGTCTAGATTAAGCCCTTGTCTGTTTCTTTGTTGCTCCATTGGAACATGTGGAGAAATTCGCTTCTGTACTTGGAGTTAAGTTTGAAGTAGACTAGAAAGTTTGTCGTACAGCAGATGGTGCAGAAGGTATACGATACTTCCCAAAAGACAGTGTCCAGATTTTTGTTCACCCCCATTTTCATTCCTGGAAGGATGTGATGGAGAGCGATGGCCAGAAATCTGGGAACGTTGCACGCGCTAAGAATGATGGCCATGAAAAGAACAACTTTAGCCATTCGCCTTTCCTTGGCGGAAAGAAGAGCCCCAGCGTCTTCTGAAGATGCCCCGCCTTTGTTTTCTTGCAACGTACTCCTAGGTTTGTTTTGGTATCTGACGGGATCCATGTGTTGGCGTATCTTGGAGGAAGCTTTAAGGGAATAGATCATCCACACTGTACATATTAAAAGTATGACTTGTGACAACACGGAAAGGCTGATGCCAGCGATCATGTCAGAGAGTATCTCCCATTCAGCAGCGGAGTCACTGTAGAGCACTGTCAGCACATATTTCTCGGACATGGTGCCATTCCTTGCCACAGTGGTCCCTGGTGATATGCTGACCCATTGTATGTTGGCGAAGATGAAGATGGGCAGGTGGACGCAGACGTGGAAGATACTTATCCCCAAGATGATCATCAAGCAACGAGCCTTCGTAAACTTCTGGCGAACAGTGAAAGGGGACACTACGCAGAAACACCTTTCCAATGAGATCACCGTGGTTATCCAGCAAGAGATAAGATACGCCACATAGCGAGACCAGCTAAAGACGTAGGCTCCAAAGAGCCAAGGGTCAACTGGACTTTCAGGGTAGACGATCTTAACCAGGTAAGAGCAGCAAGATGCGAGTTGCATGAGGGTCACGGCAAAGTCTGTTAACGACAAGGCGAAGAGACCTATGCTCATACTATCCTTCAACCCAAGCTTGAAAAAAATTATCACGTTCACGCAGTTGGTCACCACCCCAGCCACTGACACAAGTCCGTGGACTGTGATGGTCAGTGAGATGTACAAATAGTCCATGGTCTCATCAGATATATACCAACTGCTGGTTTCCTTGACCTGGTCGCTTTCTTCCCCATTGCTCATGATCGTGAAGTTATCAGACAGAGTCATTTTAAAACTGAGAAACTTGATAACTTTAAACAAATATGAATATAGATTCAGAGCAATAAGACAATATATAGAGAATAGTTTTACTTTTGCCTTGACCAAGAAGGCCGTAAAAACAGTTTTTAAGGATTAATATGTTAGTCTAGAGCGCAAGTTAATAGATTATTACCCCCTCGTTCATTATGGTAGGAAAAATGTGTAGAAATGCTCCTTCTTTCCGAGTGCTATTAGAACATGGAATGGGTTGCCTGAGCCAACCAGGAAAACCGATGACGTGGCAGAATTAAGGTCATTGGTTAACATACATGACTATATGCATGAAGCGTAGGAAGTAATCATCTTTTTTGAAGTAACGTCTGTATCTTATAAGATAAGATAAAATAAGATCTTTAGCTTAAGCACCAAAATCAACATATCTGTTTTTACATGTTAAAAAGATGAAGGCGAAAACATGGCGCCTTGAAAACCAATTTCTTCTGGTAGATTGGGCACTTGAGCCTCGTCAAGACAAAGGGAAATTATTACGATTTAATACACTCTCTGCCTTGCGGCATCAGGAGTCATCCTTGAGGAAGCATCAGAAGGTGCGCCCCTTAGACTTCAGCTCTCCTTAGTACACACGCTGCAACTGCGTTGATGCAAAAAAAGCAATTCGTAGATGGACAGCAAAACTCAAGACAGAAACCATAAACCATGATTTCTTTGTTCAAGGCTGATAATCCATCCTGGAAAGACATTATCTGGACGTGGCCATCGTCACTTGAGACAAAATAAAATTGAATACTAAAGAATTACTTTATTTCTCAAACTTATCCTTGCACCTTTTTTAACTTTACAGTAATTCCTCTAGAGCTTTTTCTATTCTGCAATAAATAATTCAATCTAATCTATGTCTACTTCTATATAGTAAAAGGGAAAGAATCCAGACTAAAAAGACTTCCAATTCAACCGAAAAGTACTAAAATACGGGTGAATTTGCATTTCAGTTAAAAGAAAAAAAAACAATCTTTACAATACTAAATAAAAAATTCTGAACTTAAAATTCTGAATATGAAATATCTAATATGAAATATTATATTACATTCGAAAATTCAAATTCCGGTGATCATATTTTTGTCTCAAATTCTGAATATCAGATTCTGATTGGCATATTTCAAAATCAGAGCAGCAATGTATATCATCTGTATTTGTTTTTTTTTAATTACCTTGAAAAGCTTGATATATATTAGTTCTTAAAATCTATCCCTAAAAACAAAAACAAAAAAAAAAAAACAACCTTACATACAGAAACAAAGTCCTGTTTGAGCTTGGACGACTGTTCAAAGGTTGTTACTACATAATTAGCGTGATGCTAGTGTGAACACACCAAGACGACATAACACTTGACACCTTAAATTAAGTCAGTGGAGTCTGGCAACTGTTAATTATCAGTAAATTTGTGTGTGGAAACATCTCAGCCATGTAGATCTTTCAAAATTAGCACTGATGTGAATTATTAACATTCGGTCTTATTAATTACCGTAACCCTAACAGGCCTGGAGAGTGAATTAATATCTATTCAATATTCTATTCAATATTCTGATTTAACCCTGCCACTTAGTCTTATTTGTGAAACTTTTTTTTTTATGTGTCATACTTCCCTTGCGCTCAGTTATATAATTTCAAATGGAAATTATCATTTGTTGAAGTTAATTATACTATTTTAATTGCACCCTTCCTTCCTTTGTAGTGACTGAAAAAGAAATATAATGGTCTACAGTTACAGATGAAGGAAATCAATCACTATATAACTAATACCTTTTCTAGTTATAAACAAGTAACAATTAGTTTTAGAAAAATGTGTAATTTGAAGGGGAAACTCCGATGGTTTTTCAAATTTGAGTTTTGACATACATGAATTCTGAGTAAAAAGTTTTAATTGTAAACATTTTACATTTTTTTTATTCAAATGCTTAGAAAAATTTAGATTTAATATATTAGAAATAAATTCTTGATATCTGCAAGCGAATCTAGATCTAACCAATCGTATCACTTCATTCTTACAATGGCTGTACGCTCAGTGACAGTCTAGTCATAGCTATAAATGGTACAGTTCTATATGTATATACTAGCAATATGACCCGCGGTCTGCGGGCCTTAGTTTGGATATTACTGATGTACTCTACTGGATTGAATTTAGATCTATGTCAAACTTTATATATATATATATATATAAAACAAACTGGTTAGTGCAAGACTTGCCTAGGCCACGTGAAATTAGGTGCTAGATGACCCTTCCACTGTTTGTGAATCGCGTGATCTGATAATTGTGGTATTGCTGTTCATTATTAGTGTTATAATTTACATTACCAAATTCATTATGACAACTTTTAATTTTTTTCATCTTTATTATTATGTATACTATTATAATTTGTAATTCTGACTGCCTCTATGTGCCAAAACTAATAAAAATCTCCTAAAAAAAATAATAAAAAATAGCTAAAATAGAAAATTGGGGTGTCACTCAATATGGAAAACGTCATTCCTACTCGCGATAAAAAAAAAACGGCATTATTCAATACCCATAACTCTGGCATCTAGTAAAAACAGAATTCTCAAACTAATCAAGAATTACATGTAATCAACAATTCATAAGATAGATTTAAACATTTGGTAATTCTTGCTGTTGAGCGTGATCTATGTAGGAAACAAAATTTTGATTCTGTAGTGTATGACTTCGCTATTCGCAAGGTTCGTTAAGTATAGTTAATTTGATCGTGATTTTGTAAAGACGAATTTATTTTCTAAAACAAAATCTTAATTTTCACTTTTTATCCTTATCCCTACCCAGACAGGGCCCCGCGCAATTCATTTCGCATAGGGCACCGCAATTGTCACATAGAAACCCGGTGAAAATATGACCGTTTTGGATGCGCAGAAAAATTACGTCCGAAAAACATCAATTACTAAGTTATTATTGAAAATAAAATAAATTGAAAAGCATATATAACAAATTGTTAAAAACCATCGGATTTTTTCTTTAATAATCTGATGACTATTCTTAAAAGCGATTATTTTACCCTGGATAGGTAATGGATGATAGATTTAAGAAAAAGAACATTTTCATACCACCCCATTTATCACTCCGCACGAAAAAAAAATCCTGGTTTCAGTGAATGTATAAATACACTGAGTGTATATATAAATCCAGACCACCGACTATATATATATATTATATCTAGACTAGACATGGAGATCTTTTAACACAACAAAAATTTAAAACTTTAAAAAAACAAGGCGTTGTTGTGTAAAGTAGGTTAAGAAGTAAATTTTTTTTCTACCCTAACCTATGTAACATATAATTTAATGTTTAGTTCTAGATCTAGTAATTGAACATCGAAAAAAAGAGCTCTCTCGTCTCATAATTATTATTTTGCAATTTTTAGATACATAATCAAGAAAGATCTAGGTAATCAATCTATTTAAATGTACATAAGATGACCAAAATCAATAGATGTGAATTATTTCGATCTAGGAATTCTGTAGTATTATCTTAATGGAAACAAATCGGAAATGGCTTTATTTCATGAATTTGCGTGAATATATAGTTCTGTGATTAATACATAACACTCTATATATATATATAGGTCTGTGAGTCGATAAATCCCGGATAAGAATACGTTTCCGTTTTCCAGTCTAGATATTAGATATATAGGTCTGTGATCCAGACCGAATAGACGGTGTGCACAATGTTCCTGGACGTCTAATTATTTTTTCTTTTCATTTCGTCAATATGAGCTTTTCAAAAAAAAATATTTTTTTATTTTAACACACAGGTATTCATATTGAAAGGTGGTTGACGTAACAGAGGTGCCCCTAGGAAACGCTTTAATTAAAGACCAACTTAGGCACCAACTTGCTTTAAATGACATAGAAGAAAACAAGACAGCTGGTGATCACAAAAGCAGGAGATACACAAAAACACTGCCGAGGACAGACGAGAATGGCGAAAAGAAAATTTAATAGACCACTGGCGGAAAATGGTTTGTCTGCGTTGGATATGACAAAATATATAGGTCGAAGCTTGGGCTGCGTAGCAATGGAAAACTCTGCATTTCTCGTTGTCTTTCGGACTCGAAGACATGCCTTGTTTTATTGTATTTATAGCTTTTAATATGCGTGATTAGTTTAGCATAGATAATATAGGTAGTTTTGATTTGTTTTGGCTTTTGTTTTAATGTTTTAATAATTGTCATTTTATCTGGGTGAATAGAAATGTTCCAATTTGATTACCATTTTTGAAATTTTTCTAATTCTATTTGTCAAATTTTTAGTATCTCGTGTTGTTTTTTTGTCTTAAGTGTATTATGGAATAATCTGCAATTATTCTAACTTTTGTTCATGAACTGATGCAATTACGTTGGTCTTTTTCGTAAATTAGAAAAAGTAGTGGGCCTAAGGCTGTTCCTGAAGTCCACTTTAGTTTATTGCTATTGGGGTTGATTTGGAGTCATTTATTATTACAGATATGGTGTAACAAGAAATGACTTGATGAGTTCGTTTTTATATCTTTTGTAAGGAGAGAATGAGCCAGCGTAAGACAGACAGGTAAAGGCAAATAAAAGTGTGAGATCGAAGATTGCTTTATTTTATTACATTTGGGTGCACTCGGAGACTTTCTAAATAACCCAAAGTTTAAAATCTCAATCATCACCGGGATTGGAACCTAAAATTCCTCGGTTAGGAAGCCGAACGCTTTAACCTTTACTGAACCTTGCCTCGGTTTGGAAGCCGAACGCTTTAACCCTTACTGAACCTTGCCTCGGTTTGGAAGCCTAACGCTTTAACCCTTACTGAACCTTGCCTCGGTTTGGAAGCCTAACGCTTTAACCCTTACTGAACCTTGCCTCGGTTTGGAAGCCTAACGCTTTAACCCTTACTGAACCTTGCCTCGGTTTGGAAGCCGAACGCTTTAACCCTTACTGAACCTTGCCTCGGTTTGGAAGCCTAACGCTTTAACCCTTACTGAACCTTGCCTCAGTTTGGAAGCCAAACGCTTTAACCCTAACTTTATCTTGCATAATAGAGCCTATCGTTCATGAAAGAAATTGAATTTAGATCATAGAGTGAGTTTCGATGATAAATTTTAGCACTAGATCAAAATATTCTTTATAATAGTTTATACCTATTAATTACTAACTATATGTTACCCCCATTCTTTTCTTTTTTTTTTTACATTGGCCTTTCTCTTTGCCTTGTCGCGCTGTCTTTGTCCTTATCTCTCACCATTTCCCCCCCCCCCCTCTCTCTCTTTCATACTATTCTCTCTTTTTCCATGTCTTCCCAACCCTCTTTCTATCCTTCTCTAGTCCAACTTTTATCTATACAGGCCGTTCTCTGTCTCCCTAGCTCTCCTTCTCTGTGTACCCCCGCCTTTCTAGCTCCTTTCTAGCTATAGTTTTCTAGCTCCTTTCTGGCTCCTTTCTGGCTAGTTTTCTAGCTCCTTTCTGGCTCCTTTCTAGCTAGTTTTCTAGCCCCTTTCTTATCTAGTTTTCTAGCTAGTTTTCTAATTAATTTTCTAGCTCCTTTCTAGCTCCTTTCTCTCACTTTCTCTCTACATTTATTCATTTCTCGTTCTATAATCGTATTCTACATCAATTATGTCTAAAAGTGCAAGGTAGGGCAATTTGGTTGCTTTTATAGCGTGACTACTAAACGATTACTGCCCTTTATCTGAAATACGATTTTGCGCAGTATGGACATTTCATAATTTCATATGTAACATTTGAAAACCAAAATCTATACTATTACATTTGTTACAAATACAGGTTAAAAGAGAAAAAAAAGGACAGTGTCGATATACATATAACATAGATATCATCAATTTTTTCAATTTTTAACAGAGTAGCCGAAGAATGGTCAGACATTGTCTAGATCTAGATCTATTAAAAGATCCTATTACAGACGCTACCTCAAAAATGAAGATGATTACATTCCCACGCGAGTCCTTAAGTCAATCTAGTCTACAGTTGTTGAAGAATGTAGAAGACTGAAAGCTGAGCTGAAAGCTGAGCAGGTTTGTCAGACATGACTCACTGTCAAAAGTCATCCTTCAAGGTACAGTGGAGGAGCATGAAAATGGGCTGTCCGATGAAAAGCTGTATGGACAATGTAAAATAATAATAACAATAATGCAACAATAATAATAATAATCAACATAGGGAAGGGGTGGGCAAATTACGGTCGACGGGCCATATGCGGCCCGCCGAGGTGCTTTATGCGGCCCGCCGACACCTACAGAAATCAGATGTGCCCACAGTATATAGATATAAAAATGCAAATATTAAAAAAAAATATCTATATAAATCATTGAAACTGTCTCATTATAAAAAGTTTTATAAAAAGTAAACGAAGATTATGCTTATTGGCTATACATCAATACACTCAATTTAAGACACAATGTCTTGAGTGTTGGGTAGGCTTGAAACAAGATGGCAAATGTAACAACTGATGGAGCTCGATTTTTGACTGAGAACCATAAACTTGAAACAGGAAAGTTTGCACAAAGCTGCATATAATTCATTCCTTAGCTGTACTACACACAATGAATCAAAACTTACTAACGCTAGGGGAGTTAACCACGGGTAGCTCTGATTTATGAAAAAATAATCCAATATAACGCTAGATTAGATTGGCAAGGCAAAGGAGAAGAATATAAAACCTCAAGGGTGAAATTGCTCTGTTACTTGAAGGACATTGACTGTGACTTTTTATTACCAATATTTCTAATGAAGAGTGGAAGACAAAATTTCAAGTTTTTTATAACATTGCTATTGCAATTGATTGCTTGCATATGAAATGCAAATGCATGATAAATCTTTACAAACAAGGCTTTCTCTTTTCTACAGGCAAGCAAAAAAAAAAAAGTTTTTTTGTCATTTTCCTTTGTTGAAAGGTGAAATGATTAACACTTATTAAGAGAAGCCGATTCAGCTCCAGAGGACATAACTCAAACCCCCCGGAGCTTAATGGGTGCCAGAAGCTGTATTTCCACACTTAAAAAACCTTTGCTGCTGTTCACACTATTTGGGTACACATGCATCAGTTCTTCTTTTTCGTTCTCATTTTACATGTTGAAGGGTTCAGATCAGTAATCCTATATCTGAGATGAACCGCGTAGTGGTTCCCAGATCAGGTAGTTCTCCGAATAGTCTTTGGAGAGTCTTGTTCGGGTCCCTTGATTTAGTATGCACTATTGAAGGACATGGTCAGCATTCTCTGGTGATGCTCCACAAGGGAAGGCTTCGCTCCTCCCGACATTTAACTTCCGGAACATAAATTGTCTCATTCAGTGAGCAAGCATTTTTTGTGGAAACTAAACAAGTATAATCACTGGTCAATGTTGACTGACTGTAATTTGACAGACATCACACACAGGGGTAACAACTAGTAAGATAGTTTCACAGTTAAGAAACATTATCCGAGTGTAAGAAGTAAAATACTGCACATTAAGTACAACTGTAGGTATATATTTGTGGGGATATTGTGATATAAAAAGACAACAGCAATTTTAAAAAATCGTAATACAGTGTATATATGAATTAAAAGACATTCTACACAGCAAGCTTATCTTTCTAAGATATATATATATATATATATATATATATATATATGCGGCCCGCTATTACCAAACTTTTTCAATGCGGCCCTCGATAAAAAAATGTTGCCCACCCCTGACCTAGGGGATAATAACAACTGACCTCACAGATACCTTCAAGGCCCTTAACATTCCTAGGAACATCCTCGTTGCCTCTCAGAGAGCGGTACTGCTGCAGACCTGCAACATCACCGGAAAATTCCTCTGTGGAAACTTTTAATGTTATTACACTGAATTTTGTTTCTCTTTAGCGAAACTCGACCCTGGCAGCGCCAGAGAATGACTACTCGTTCGTTTCTAACATAATAATAATAATAATCTTTAATGTCCGTAAGGAAATTTGTCTTATAATTTGTGCACCACACCAAAAAAACACATTGTAAATAAAAAAGAAACCAAAGTGTACATTCACACCAGACTCACTCATAATTTAAATGTGCAAGTTTATATCAGATAGTTTCTATTTAATGATTTGATTGCCAGGGGAACAAAAGAGATTTTGTGTCTGTTTGTCTTTGCTATCAATGGTTACATATGACCTGATATTTTGCGTTAACAAACCCCCTGGTCAGCGTTGAGATTTTTATATGGCTACTCGGACCAAAAAGAAAAAGGTTAGGCAGCATCGTTACGGAGAAATTATAAGCAAACCGTCTCTCTCTTCACAGTGTATCATTCAATACACCGATATCCTGAAAAGTGAAAAGGTACTAGCATAATATTTAGAGATCCTTGTAAACCAACAAAAGTACTTCCTGCCAGTTTTATTATTTGGCATTTAGTTCAACGATTAGTATTACAACAGCTCTCCAAGGAAATGAGATAAATTATCTGGTCTTAGCCACATTATAAGCGTCACACAGACCTCAGTTTCGACTACAACTAAATGTTCAGTGTGCTGTTTCATTTACGACTTTGACAGAGTTAGTAAAATCCAAAGCTTAGCAAAATGTTCTCTGTCTTGATTTCTTTGGTTTCTTTATTCATTGTCGGTGGTAAGTTACAGTTTTGAAATTATTTGATGATAAACATTTGAGTTCTACAATGTGATGGAGTGCAGTGGCGTCACTTGTGTCGGTGTCACCTACCTAGTGACGCCACTGAGTCTGTATGGTGATGAACATACATGCTCGAACTTTTTTTAAAAGTTCCGGCTGTTTGGAACGCCCGCGCTCCCGCTTTGCAACTGGACACAGAGTATGAAGGGGTTTCAGAGAAGAAGGCAAGTGGAGGAAATATATTTCAAACATATAAAGGAAACTTTCGCATGAGTTTTGCGGGACATGTCCTCCTAACAAAATGAATTACGCATACTAAGAGTTGCGATGACGTGGAGGACTATACTAGGAAAGCGCCAACAGGGACATCCTCATATAACTTGGTGCCACACTTTTGTAGATGACCTCATAGCACACTAGGCGTTGCCAGTGACAGATCTTTGTGGAGACAGCTTGTCGTTCAGCCAAACGGCGCGGGAGGATCTAAGTCTAAGTAAGTAAAGGACATTGTCATTGTTATTTAATGAACAACTTCATCCTGTTTTTAAGTGCTTTTAATGGTATGTGTGTTAGGGTGAGTAATTATGTGTTTATACGTACGTGTGCCACTGTGCCAGCGAAGTGCTTAGGAAAATAGAAGTTCTTATACTTATCTATTGTTAGTTTTACTTCAAAAGATATGAAGGGATCCGATATTGCTTGTATGGGAGAAATTACGAGAACAAACCTTTTACCAGACAGACAAAGTGAATTAATATAAGATTTGTAAAAAAGAAGGAAAAAAGAACCTGGAAACGTACCTCCAGTATAAGATTATATAGGAAGCAAGCTTTGTATAATAACAGTATAGTTTTATGATTTTATGCTGGACTGTTAGTGCACGTTTTAATAAACAGACCAGTAAAGTAAGACACGCAATACAGTTTTCAAACCTTTATAACGTACTGTACAAGAGTAGGCCTCTCAAAAGAAACCACCAAAAATAGAAGTACTTAAAATAAGCAACAAACAAATTGGAGACGTAGAACCGGATTCTCAGACCAAAGAACAAGTAGATAGTTTAATAAACCTTGAGAGTGTAGTCAGTGTATCAGGTGGAACAGATGAAGGCATTAAACGTCGTATATATCTAGCGCGTCAGACATTTACACAGCTAAAACCTGCCTGTAAATCTCCCCACATCTCTAACATAAGAATCTTTGACTCTAATGTCAAGGCTGTCCTACTGTATGGTTCTGAAACACGGAGAACAACTGAAGCAGCAACAAGAAAAAGTACAGACCTTCATCTACAGATATCTGAGAAATATCTGAAAAATATACTGGTACGACAAAATAGAAAACACCAAACTGTGGGAGATGTTAAAAACTGTGTATGGTTATATTCACGGTAGCGCTCAATTTAGATTTTGACTGTACATCGGGTGTTGAAAGGTGGGCGGGCAGTGGCTATCACAAAAGGATGAGAACCCGGTCAACTGGTTCATGTGAATGGGTGTAGGGGTGCTAGAGATTTTAAAGTTAGTTGATGACGGAACAAACAACAATAGCGCAGTGGCGTACGGGACACTGCCCCATAGGTGCGTATTTTGCCCGGTTCCGGCCAAATTTTAATGCCCGTTGCCGACACTGTGGGGAATCAAAAGAGACGGTGGCGCACGTCTTGCAAAAGTGTCCGCAGCTCCACGAGCTGCGGGAAGACACATCCAGTGGTTTAATATGTTTGTATGGAAGCTATGAGGCACTAGGCCAAACAACAGAGTTCCTTACCAGGGCACTACGGGAGACCTAGGTCTCCCTGCCTTGTTACCAATTGTAGTTCATCTCTCAGATGACGAAGATCAAAAGAGTTAGTCAAAGTTGGAGATAGAATTATTCAGAGTGGGAAATATTGTCCTATCGGAGATCGCTAGTTTAAAATGTGCAATTTAATTAACTATTTTGTTTTAGATTGGTATGATGATCCATACAAATTATGTTGTAAATATTTTCAACAGCTATCAACGACATTCACAACAAACCAGAGCAACAAGTGACTTGTGACAGACGCCCCTGATTTGAGGAATAAGTGTCAAACCATTTGATCTATATTTGATCTATATTTGATATATATTTGATCTATATTTGATCGATCTATATTTGATCGATCTATATGTCACAGATTCCTTATTATATTCTTATTATTATTATTATACTTATAACTCGATAGAATCTACCTTAGGTCTCGATATGTCTAGGTGTACCTGGTTCAGTTCTAGTTTACAAAATAAAACAATGAAACCACTAGATCAGCGGTTCTCAACCTTTTAAGCTCGGCTACCCCTTTTTACAATCTCCCACTCTGCCGCGACCCCCCCCCCCCAGACACACACACCAATAGAAGAATAGACAATAACAATCCTTATTATTGATGGTCTTAGGCGACCCCTGGCAAATCGTCAATCGACCCCCAAGGGGGTCGCGATCCACAGGTTGAGAACCCCTGCACTAAATCAAAAACACAAACTTTAATCAGCTTTACTGCATATCACACACGTAGTCTGTCTGTCTGACAAACAAAACACACTTCCGGTCATTCGCGCAGATTGTAAAAATAGATTATACATACATACACACATTCATCCGTGACACTATATTTAATCGATCTATATTTGATCTATATTTGATCAACATTACTTTCATTTCTCTATTGCTCCACAGAGTGCCTCCACATTTCGAAGAGGAGCGATACGTGCTTAAATATAGAGCAGTGCTTAGAGGTTCTCAAAGGATTCGACACGGTGGATTTTCTGAACATTGTGTCTTTGACTAAAGAGGAAAAGTACACTCAACTTTGTCAGTACGTAGTAGACTTAAATATTTAGAGTCAAATAACCGGTTGCTCTAATCCTGTGTTTAGTTACTATATCTTATTTTTTTTTGTCTACTCCGTCTGAAGTGTTCCCATGATTCCCTGAAACATTGTTTCATTAGCTATTAAGAGAAAAAAAAATCGCTCTTTAAGTTGTATAAAGAAGGTATGGTCTTTAATGCTTTTCTTGTTACTCTTTCTGGCAACTTTAAAGTATTTTATTACGTGACAATACACTGTGTAATTTTTCCATCGTTGAAGTAGATCTTATGTTTACCTACAGATCTTTTGTGACTTTACAAGTCTGTTATGATCATTATAAAGACGATTGCAAGGATCCAGTGTATTCGACTAAAGTGAGGCATTATATCCAAGCTTTGGAGTACTTGTGTTCGGGTGAAGGAAACGAAGGTAAATATGGGGTTTAAACCGAGATCAATCGTTATAGAAAGCCTTAACACAGGCCTGTACAACATGACAACGAACTATTGGTCTCAACAGCCTACTAATCGCAACGTCGCGGGTCAGTGCTGAGGCCAAATAAAACGATTGGTCTCGCCTGAACATCATAATAGAAGTGTTCAATGTCAAAGGTTTGAAACTGCTCTTTGTTTTGTTTGTAAAATGTTTGAGAAGTGTCGGATGTTCCTTCAGAGTTGAAAATAATCTACCTCCTGTCACGGTGTTCAAATTTATATCTGCTCTCGTCTCTTGTTCTTGTGTTTGTTAATTTGGCTCTCTAGGGGTTTCACTTATACGAACAAATATTACTTGATTCTTAAATTCTTCAATACTTAATTACAATTACTTAATACTTGCTTAGTTACTCAAATAAGAACAGTTACCAATAGATACACATCAACTCCAACTCTAGATTTCCAAGAATATAACAATGATATTTTAATATTCAATATAGATCAATAATGCACAATAAATATTAATAAACAAACACCAGTCCAGGAAGAGACTATCCAACCTTCCTGGACCGGGAGCAAGACCTTACTGACTAACACATTCTCTCGCACATTCAACGAAGACTTAATCACTCAGTTCACAACACGTGCAACACTTCGCATTCATAACAAGGGATATAACAACCATATCAAAATATCAAACTATCATTCATTCTCGCCATACCTCCCCCTGACACCTCCTACTTCAAACCTTCCGCAGAACGACGTGGGATGGAAACGGGCAGGGTATGAACCCGGGGATCATCGAGGGAAGCAGTGTTCTGGAGAAAAGCTCCAGTAATAACTGAATTAAGTTTTGTATTGTTGAGCGTGTATATCAGGAGCGGTGGCCTAGCGGTAAAGCGTATGGCTTCCGAACCGGGGTACCGAGTTAGAATCCTTGTGAAAACGGGTTTTTCATTTCGGGAATTTTGGGCGCCTCTGAGTCAACCCAGCTCTAATGGGTACCTGACATTAATTGGGAAAAGTAAAGGTGGTTGGTAATTGTGATGGCCACATGACACCCTTGTTTACCGTGGGCTACAGAAATGGATGACCTATAGATCGCAAGGTTGGAAAGGGGAAGAAAAGGAGCATTTTTAAAAAGGATCCAGGAGGTGAATGTCACAATCTGAGAAATTGAAACTTAAAATTTGGCCTCCTTCAGTCGTAGAACGACTCTGGTTCATCTCGAACACTTTTCATATGGCTGTGGAGCCCTATTTTGGAGAGACACTCCGGTCCACATACATTGCAGGTCAAGGTGGCTTTCGCTTTGGTGGTAGAGGAGCCGTCCATTTTCCGTGTGGCACGCTTTTCTTCAAGAGTTGAGGCCCATGTTTTCTCGCTGTCCATAGCTTTCTTGGTCACCGTCTCTCTCCAACTAGTACAGTCTAAGGCTATGTCTTCCCAATGGTCAGTATCAATGAAATCAGTGAAAATCAGTGAACATCGATAATGACTAATGACATTGATATACATATATAGACATATATATTTGTATCCGAAGCTTTTTAAAAACATATTTTTTATTCTTTCATTGTTTTTAACATTTACATATTTATTTATCCCTGGCATTTATTATTTTCACCCTGTCTTTAAAATTCACATTTCCCACCTCGTCATTAAACCTAGTAAATTTGTTTTGTTTTGTAATAGAATAGTTAAAGCTACTTAATAACAGTAACCTTTGAACTTTGACCTGTTTGACAGCCATGACAGCGATGTCCATCTCTCCATGTTCCACTGAAGAAATTGTTCAACTCTTAACGTTAGAAGCCATTTCAGTCTGTATAAGAAACTATTTCGAGGGAGAGCTGTTAATGGCAATAAATGGACCAATGGACTTGTGCTTGTATTGATATTATCCTTTTTTTTTATATAAAATGTCGTTTTTTGTTTTGTACTGAAAGCATTCTTCCTGTACTAGTTGTTTTTATATTTACTGTTGTTTTTTTTATTACGTAAACAATTTTACCATTTAGACCTTGCGAACTATTGGGCATATCACGTTGAGGTCATCTGTTTCTTTGGCCAACTGTTAACGTGCAGGGTGTCATGTGGCAAGCATAACGATCAACCGCCTTTACTTTCTCCAACTTAAGTAAGGCACCCGTTAGATTAACTCATGAGAATGGGGCCCCTAAAAATCCCAAAATTTAAATTCCCAACAATAATACAATTTGGCGGAAGAGAACAATAATCTTTGCGTAAACTTTTTCAGTTTTTGTAAAATCAAAATACTAAATGCTGAGTATATCAAAAGTTATGTTTGTACATTTACATAACAGTTTATGAAGTATGTCCACTTTAGTCGAACATTAACATTTCAAATAGGAAATATTATTTTAACACGTCGATATTGGTGCTAGACGTTTTATGATAGATGTGCATTAGTTAATAATTTAAATAAGAGTATTCGTTTGAAATTATTTATTGTAGGTGAAGTGGCTAACATGACGGGTAGCTTGGTCGAGAAGCTAAGTAGCTTGGCTACCTACGAAGAGGGCTCGAGGCTCGACACCCGCCTCGAGCAGAGTTGTGTTTACCAGATAACCCCTCCACCCCCCACGGAAGACCTTCTCCCAGTCACCCCCTCAACTCCCCCCCCCCACTGGTACCAAAAATGAGATGGACCATGCTATACGCATGAAAGTAGCGCTATATAAAAGATATAATTTATTTTAATATTTGTTAGTTTATGTAATTAGCCTTTTAGTACATCGCGTGATTAATACGTATAAGGTGTTAAAGCTCCACCACGTAAGACCTTCTCCCAGTCACCTTCCCCCCCCCCCCAACTGGTCCACAAATGAGATGGACTATGCTATACGCATGAAAGTAGCGCTATATAAAAGCTATAATTTATTTATTGATAGTTACCAAATAAAGATTTTAATATTTGTTAGTTTATGTAATTAGCCGTATAGTGATTAATACGTATAAGCTGTTAAAGCTCCTATTGTACCATTAACTTTGTTTTTATTTACAGCCTTCTAAGAACTTCAACAAACTGCAACATGGATGCTGTAAGAGGCAACTGCGTCTCCAATTTCGCAGGCGTCATGGGAAAACTCTGGGATATGAATTTCAACTCTGTCTCCGAACTGCTGGGTGGCTGTGACCGTAACTCCTAGCAAGCCAGTAAGTCTGCAGAAAGGATGTGAAAATGACATATTTAATAGATGTCTGAGTCTCGACTCAGAAGTGATAGCTTTTGGCAACGTTTGTTTCTTACACATTGTTTTTAATGCAGATCTTCATTGACTCCTTGACATATTTTCATTTAGATCTTCATTTGTTAAATGAAGGTTTAATGTAATCCATTGAAGTCAAAATCTTTCAAAATCAACAATAAATTTTGTTTTAAAAAATAGAAAAGGCTGGTGTTTTAACTACAGAAGAGAATATATATCTATATATCTATATCTCTCTTTGGAGGCGCGGTGGCTGAGCGGTAAAACTCTTGGCTTCTGAACCTGGTGAAGACTGGGATTTTTATTTTGGGATCATTGGGCGCCTCTGAGTCCACCCAGCTCTAATGGGTACCTGATATTAGTCGTGGAAAAGTAAAGGCGTAGGCCACAGAACCAGATGACCTTGACATCATCTGCCCTATAGACCACAAGGTCTGAAAGGGTAACTTTAATATCTCTCTCTCTCTCTCTCTCTGTATATATATATATATATATATATATATATATATATATATATATATATATATATATATATATATATATATATATATATATATATATATATATATATATATATATATATATATATATATATATATATATATATATATATATATATATATATATATATATATATATATATATATATACTAGACATATGTTACCCACGACCCGTGGGTCTTTATTTGTGCATTAATTTCGATATAGTCACTGAGAGTGTTTTGTAAACAATTAAACGAAATAATAATGTAATAAGTAAAGCGAATGTGTCAATGTAAAAATAGTGTGAATGAAGCTATCAAATTAAAATAGCTAATAGGCTTAAATCCATTTTTTTCAAATTAAAACATTTGCTTGTAGGCCTACATATATTTGACTAAAATTTGAGATGAATAGACTTAATTTTGTATGTTCATGTGTTAAAGTATAAAGTAGATCTTCAGGTCATCATCATCATCATCAAACTCCATTAGAGTAAGGGCTTGAGAGACCTAAATCCTCTCTTGTAAAAGCCCTGGACAGAAACCCTGCTGTCTTGCGTAGTGCGTAAATGTCGCCATACAGGTCGAGAATTTTGCATTTCCCAGACCTGTCGAGACGGAGATCAGCAAGTCTGGGGCAATCAAACAGAATATGAGGCACGGTTTCCTCTTCTTCCCCGCAGCGGGGGCACCGTGAATCAAAATTTGGCCATAGCCGCGAGAAATATGAGCCAACAGGACAGTGGCCTGTCCTGCACTGTGCTATAATAGCTTGCTCAGGCCTGGACAGCCTCCACCACGGGGAAGTGCGGTCAGGGCGCCTCATGCGCTCCCAGACTCCAAGGGCTTTTTGGGACTTGTCCCAGCACTCAAACCACTTTTCCATTTCTGTTTTTTGTATTATAGCCAGGGCTTGATGAAAGCTTACAGCCTGATCAGTGGGTGGAATTTGCCCTCCCTGGTGGGCCAAAGAGTCTGCGATTGTGTTGCCAGTCACACCTATGTGACTCGGTACCCACTGCATTATTACAGGGGTGCCATAGCGTTGTTTGATGTTATGTGAAGCAATGATGACAGTGTTGATATTGGGGGGCCATGGTCCGGGGCTTTGCAAAGCCTGTAGTACAGATTTTGAGTCAGTGACCACAACAATCTGTGTTGCCCTCAAATGTCCCTCGCCGAGTTGTGAGTCAATGACTTTTAAGGCTTCACAGACTGCCATGGTCTCCGCATCAAAACTGCAAACACTACCACATGGTCCAAAGATTTTGACTGTGTAAGAGCCAAGAAAGTCAATGTAGGCTCCATAGCCTGCTCTTCCAGAATCTATTGATGCCGACCCATCAGTGTATGCAAAAATAGCACTGGGCTTGAAGGTGTTAATGGTCTCCAGAGCTAGGATTTGAAGGTCGTTAGATGAACGGCTTTGCTTAGTGGCATTAGGGTCTACTAATTTCAAGCGTATGTCTGGGGTTGTTGGGCGACACCAAGGGGGAAGGGGATGAAAGCGTTGAATGTTTTGTCGGTTGGTGGAGAGGCCAGCTTCATCAGATAGTCTAGTGGCATGATGCATAAAAGACTGCATCTGGATACGTCTTCTGCATCTCCAACCATCCACTAGTTTTCTAGCTGGGAGGTATTCATCGAGCCTTTTATACCGCTCATAGGAGGTCAGTACTGACCTTTCCCTCCTAAGGGTTAGTGGACCTATATTAGCCATTATTTCAGCCGCATTTATTGAACTTGTCCTAAAGGTTCCACAGACAAATCTTAGTGCTTGGGACTGTATTTTATCAAGTTGTTCAAGAGCAGTCCTAGAGCCACAAATTTGCACAGGTAGGCTATAGTCTATCTGTGATCGGACTGCTCCTAAATACAGGGATCGGAGCATGTCTGCTCGGGCTCCCCACTTCGTGGATGCCAGCTTCCGCACAATGCAAAGTTTCCCTGAGGCCTTTCTTACAACATCCTGGATGTGCTCACATATTTTTAGTTTGCGATCTAAAGTTACACCAAGGTACTTGGGTAGCTTTTCCATGCTGAGAGCCACTCCGTTGAGGGAGAGCTGGAAAGGTTGCCCGAGAATGCCAGTCCCGAGCGTGAACAGAGAATAGACCGTCTTGGAGGTGTTTATTTCTAGCCTCCATTTTTGTGTGTATGAGCAGAGCGTATTGAGGTCTTCTTGTAGCACTTTTTGTATAGAGGTTGCGCTCCTTCCGGATTTCCAAAGTACAATATCATCAGCATATAGCAGCTTTTGGCATTTTAGCTGAGCCGATAGGTCATTTATGAAGACCGTAAAAAGGGCGCATGACAGGACGGAGGCCTGGGGGAGGCCGTGCTCGAGGGTCATTTCCCCTGAGACTTCTCCGTACATCCTTGTTCTTATTGTACGCTCTTGTAGGAAGTCTCTAATTCAGTAATATATCCGTCCCCGCACCCCCACGGCTCTTATCTTATGAAGCAAACCAGGCCGCCATACTTTATCATATGCCTGTTTTAAGTCAATGAAGACTGCGTATGTGCTTTCGGTCTTTTGGAATCCATCTGCTACGCTCTGCACAAAGATGTTGACTTGGTCTATAGCGGACATTCCAGCCCTGAAACCAGCCTGTTCTGGAGCTATAAGACGGGCACTCTCAAGGTACCAAACCAGACGCTCATTTACCATTTTTTCAGCCATCTTTCCCACACAAGATGTGAGTGAGATGGGCCTGTAGCCCTCAGCAGTGGAAGCATCTTTTCCCTTTTTTGGTATAGGAATAATGGTGGCACGTTTCCAGGGTCATCTGCCCAGGTTCTATTTACAAATGCCAAGAGCACGGCCCTTCCTTTCCCCCCTACATGCTTAAGCATTTCGGGGGTATACCATCCGGCCCGGGAGCCTTTTTAAGCTGGCATTTCCTTATGGCAGCATTAAGCTCGCATATCGAGAATGGGGAGTTCATCGTTCCCTCAGCACTTTCGGTCTGTGGTTCCTTTCGGTCTTTTTTTTCATCAGCTTTGCGAGCTTTATCAATGGCTTTGGACATTGGGGACTTCTTGGCAGCCTTGTTGATCTTAGCAAAATATTTGTTCAACAAGGTGGCAATTTTCTTTTTCGATGAAATGGTTACCCCACTCGGTGAAGATAATGGGGTTGCTGTTTTCGTACGCCCAGCATTTTCGAGATTTCTCAGAAGACTCCAAGCCTTAGAGCTATCCCTTAGGTTTAACCTTGCACAGGTGTTGGTCCAACGTTCTCGTTTTTCCCTGTTAACAGACGTTTTGACTAGTAGGCTGAGTCTGTTGTATTTCTGCCTGAGTGTTGGATTGTTTGGGTTCTTTTGGACCTTTTTGTATGCCCTTCTCCGAGCCATAACAAGTTTGTTGATTTCAGCCGTCCAAAAGTTTTTGAATTTTTTACAAGGGTAAGTTCGGGGAATAAACTTTTTAGCCATGCCCAGGATAGCTGTTGTTATTTGACGGTACACAAGGTCGACAGAGCTAGACTCTACATGGATTTTTTCAAGGGCATTGTCGACAGCTGTCTCGTATCCTTTCCAATTAGCATTACTATACATTACTTTCGTGGTTCTCTAGTGGTCTTGGTGTTCATTTTAGAAAGAGTGGCAGTCAGTAATATTGGAAAGTGGTCACTACCAATATCGCCTAGTACTTGATAAGTTATGACAGATTCCAAATTAGCAGAGACTAAAGAAAGATCTGGTCGTGATAGTGAACCATTGCTAGCATGCAGAAGAGTAGGAGGAGAGTGTTTATTTTGCAAAAGAAAAAGGTTAGTAGAATTGCACAGGTCATGAACTTTTTTACCAGACTGATCAGTGTCATCATAGCCCCAGGAAGGTGAATGGGCATTAAGATCTCCAGCTATGATAGTGTCTACAGTTATTGTTTCTCTGACATCTAAAGCCAGTTCTTGTTTTGGTGGATTATAAACATTGATGCACTTGAAGCGTCTATTATTTTTCCAAATTTCTAATACCAAAGTGTCTGTCATCCCCTGACTCAAGTCTGTGGACACTTTCTTGGCAACCAGAGCATTAGCCACCAATGTAACCATACCTCGGCTATCCCCACAGGAGCAGCGGAAAACAGAGTACCCGGGTATTGAGACACTTCTTTTTTCACCTATCAGACATTCTTGTAGTAAGGCAACATCCACACACTCTTTGTGGAGAAGGTTAGTTATTTCAAGTGTCTTTGGAATAAGTCCTCGGACGTTACATTGAAGGACTTTGAAAGTTTTAGCATCAGATTTGGAAATTTGATGATCATGTTGCTTTATCTTTCCAGCTAAATTAGTGTGGGGGATACTTATTTTCCCAGTATGAGGTGCTGGTGTTGGGTTAATTTTTTCTGAGACTTTTGTTTTTTTAATTGTAGTGTTTGTTTGGGGGAAAAAGGATGTTATCAAGGTTTGTGTGTTGGGAAGAACGGTAGCTCTTTTTTCACAACGTGGCCCATTCTCCCTATGTACCAACGTTGCGAGGCGATTAGTAGCACATTTTTCGATGCCAGGCCTAATGCCCTTTACCTGGCCAGCGGAGCCTGTTAGGGTCTGCTCAGACCCGCTTTTCTTTGTAAATCTACTCGACATTGTTGTATGGGTTCCTCCAGGGGGAGGAGATTTGGGTTGCCCCTTAGAGCGAGCAGTGAAGAACAGTCCAGACATGAACATTGAACTATGAATCGATGGAAAGATCAGTTAATTCAACCACTCGCTTTTATGGGCAGGGTTTAATCCACGAAAGTGGAGTGAGGCAGGAGACCTTTTTTAAAGCCACCAGTTTAGGGCCCGCAAATTTTGATGGCTTGACCCTCCACTAGTCTCCAGGGCGGCGGCTGATCAGTTCAGCATTAGCTAAAGCCCAGACAAACACAAATCCCTACACCAGACGAGCGTGCAGGGGTTATGTCGATCAGATCCTAGCATTACCCAGACCTCACCAGCAGAACTCTGCACCAGGAGAGCATGAGAGCCTGCTAGGGAAGTTGGGGCTCCCTCAACGTTAGCCTTTTTCAGACCACCCTGAGAGCAAAGGGTGGACTTACTCCAGTTACCAGGGGACACAACGAGGAGGTCGGCGGGCACTGTCTCCCGACCTTCAGGTAGACATAGATCTAAATCTACACTAATCTAGAGTTAAAAATTGGCTTTTATAGAGTTTATTCTGTGTTGCGCATGCGTGACGTTTTTTCATGAATGAATACACGGCTACGCAACTTTAGCGAACAGCGAACGAATGTATTAAAATGGCTTTAAAAAAACAAATTTGAATGTTAAATTGATTAAAATATCAAATGAATGGACAATAATTAGTATGTTTATGTGTTAAAGCACAAAACTATCTTTGCGAAAACAAGTTTTATCATCTTAGAGTTCAATAAGAGTTTTATACCTAGACCTAGGAATAGACTCAGTAGAGAGATGTGTTAATGTGTAACCAATTGGTAATGTCTAATGAAAGAATGTTAGCCAGAAAATCTGTAGTCACAGATATCAGGAAGTTATTTATGTAAAAAATGCTTTTGAAACACAAAATTGAAGGTTAATTTTATTATATAATGAAATCAATGGATCTTCTTTTGTATTTTCGTGTGTCAAAGTAAAAAACTATCTGCGCAAAGTGTATTTCTTAAAATTAGATCTAGGTCTAAATCCTCTCGATCTTTTCTCATGTCAACATTGTTAACCATGGCCTAGATCCATAAAAATACTATAGCTGTAATAGAGTCGGACAACTTTTTTTTTTTTTTGAGGGTCTTAAGTTTGTTTTAGGGCTACAATACATACACTACGGTCTAAGTTAGTACCCAAGGAACATTCCTGCCTAGTTTTATCAAGATTGGTCAAGCGGTTTTGATGTCTATAAGTAACATACATACATAGGCCTACATACATACATACATACATACATACATACATACATACACCTCACATTCTACTTTATAATATATACTAGACATATGTTACCCGCGACCCTCGGGTCTTTATTTGCGCATTACTTTCGATATAGTCACTGAGAGTGTTTTGTAAACAATTAAACGAAATAATAGAGTAATAAGTAAAGTCTATGTGTCAATGTAAAAATGCTGTGAATGAAGCTATCAAATCAAAATAGCTAATAGGCTTAAATCTATTTTTTTTTCAAATTAAAACATTTGCTTGTAGGCCTACATATATTTGATAAAAATTTGAGATGAATAGACTAAATTTTGTATGTTCATGTGTATAAAGTATAAAGTAGATATTGAGGTAGACATAGATCTAAATCTACACTAATCTAGAGTTAAAAATTGGCTTTTATAGAGTTCATTCTGTGCTGAGCATGCGTGAACTTTTTTTCATGAATGAATATAGGCCTATCTCAACACGGCTACGCAGCTTTAACGAACAGCGAAAGAATGTATTTAAAATGCTTTAGAAAAACAAATTTGAATGTTAATTTGATTAAAATATGAAATGAATGAACAATAATTAGTATGTTTATGTGTTAAAGCATAAAACTATCTTTGCGAAAAGAAGTTTTATCATCTTAGAGTTCAATAAGAGTTTTAGACCTAGGCCTAGGAATAGACTCAGTAGAGAGATGTGTTAATGTGTAACCATTTAGTAATAGTAATGTCTAATGAAAGAATGTTCGCCAGGAAATCTGTAGTCACAGATATCAGGTACTAATTTATGTAAAAAATGCTTTTGAATAATCTAGTGGATTGGATTTAGATGTATGTTAAACGTAGCTAATGATCCTTTCACGTTATTTCTCTTTCGCTACGAAAATAAAATTAGTTTTGCGAAAATGGGTTTACCCGAAGTCGATACATTCTTATCTATTAAAAACGATAGCTTTGTTAAATGAATGGGACTATAAAGTGAACAATTAAACGAAATAATATTTAGTACGCGATTCATGAATGAATATAGATCTAGGCCTATCTCAATTCGGCTTCGCAGCTTTCGTAATAGAATGTAGCTTTAGAAAACCAAATTTGAAGGTTTATTTGATCAAAATATGAAGTGAATGGACTTTAATTAATATGTTTATGTGTGAAAGTATAAAACTATCTGTGCGAAGAGACGTTTTATCATCTTAGTGTTGAATTAGAGTTTTAGATCTAGGGATGGGATTATAAAGTAAACAATTAAACGAATTAATATTTAGTACGCGATTCATTACGGTATTGTCTAATGAAAGAATGTTCGTCAGGAAACCTGTAGTCACAGATATCAGGAACTAATTTATGTAAAAAATGCTTTTGAAACACAAAATTGAAGGTTAATTTTATTATATAATGAAATCAATGGATCTTCTTTTGTATTTTCATATGTCAAAGTAAAAAACTATCTGCGCAAAGTGTATTTCTTAAAATTAGATCTAGGTCTAAATCCTTTCTATCTTTTCTCATGTCAACATTGTAGACATGGCCTAGATCCATAAAATACTATAGCTTTGATAGAGTCGGACAACTTTATTTTTTTTTCAGGGTCTTAAGTTTGTTTTAGGGCTACAATACATACACTACGGTCTAAGTTAGTACCCAAGGAACATTCCTGCCTAGTTTTATCAAGATTGGTCAAGCGGTTTTGATATCTTTAAGTAACATACATACATACATACATACATACATACATACATACATACATACATACATACATACATACATACATACATACATACATACATACATACATACATACATACACCACACATTCTACTTTATAATATAGATATATATATATATTGTTACAAATGACAGTGATAGGTAGAGGTCAACGTATGACCCCGGCGAGATAACACAGCAGCGGTTGTTCTCTGAAATGTACATGTATCAACAAAGACAGGATGTGACGTGTCATGACGTGTTATTCCAGAAGGTACTAGCAATGTACAGTGACAGATAGAGGTCACAACTTGTGACCCCGGCAAGATGACACTGCAGCCGATGTTTTCTGGAATCTACATGTATAAACAAAGACAGGATGTGACGTTTCCTCACGTGTTATTCTAGAGGATACTAGCCGTGTTTGTGCAACTTTGGACAAGCGATTAGGGACTTTATATAAGCCAGAGAGTTAATGTGAAAGTCAGTCGTATGGAGTCGTGATTGAGCCGTTACAGTCGATACAGACGATGTAAGACGTGTGAGGCTCTGAGGAAGAGAAATGTGTACGACTCGATGCAAGTTAACTAGGGTAGAGTTAACTGGAGTGGACTACTGTCGTTAAAGTCTATACAGCGAACTACAGTGGACTTTAGCCGTACAGTCGATACAGTCGATGTAAGACGTGTGCGGCTCTGATGTGATAGACTTGAGTACGACTTGGTTCAGCTTTGGGAGACCTGGAGCGACACTGGGAAGTGTGTCGTTGGTCTGTTCTGTGGAATACGGCTCGATGCAAGTTGAGAAGAGATGAATCGCAACGAAGTGAAGAGATGAATTGCAACGAATTATAGCTAACTGTAAACTGACAGATATTGTACAGTCTTCTACGCTACATGTTACAGTAATGAATTGTTAGAGGTAATAGTCATTAAAGTTATATGAAACTGAAAGTTTAGTCGTCAAGTTCTTTGCTGTGTTTTTATTTGTGTGCCAACTAATACATCTAGCCAGAAGATTCAGAAATACGTAACAATTGGTGTCAGAAGTGGGATCTTTCTGGCTAGAATGTGTTCCATCAAACTTCTTATTGAACTTGACTTGAAAGAACTTAGACAAGAGCTTCGAGAAAGAGGTCTACAGCTTAACGGAAATAAGGAAACGCTAACAGCACGTCTCAGACAAGCCCTGTTGGAGGAAGATGAGAATCCGGACACTTGCCAATTTGAAATCAAACCTGATATGACGGAGCTCCTGAGAACTTTGCAATACAAAATGAACTCGGTGAACGAGAGCATTAAAGAGATAGAATCAGAAATCAAAACCCGATGTTCTTCATTATATATATATAATGATGACGTCACCATTTGATTGTAAATTAGCGAGACCAACCAATAAATATTTAGAGCTTGACTTAACGAAAAAAACGAACAATTAAAAATCCGACATCATGATATTTTAGACTATTCAAAATTCTGATGCAAAAGCTACTTTTTTCTTTTCTAAAAACGAAACATTTAATTTGTAAAATCATCCTTTAGCGGTTTTTCATAAAAATGCAATATTTTTACAACTATTCACTACTAATAGTAACAAACACTGGAGGCTATTAAGTAAGAGAGATAACCATTTAACATATCTTTAACACATTTATGAAGTTACAAATTCGGAACAATTGATATTGATAAATAAACTATAGTGACGTAGTGTCAAAGAATATAAGTGTAATATTAGTCAATTATACGATTTCAAACAATCATTTGACATAATTTATTTTTTATAAAACAATATCCGGAACAACTTTATAGTTAATGAAATATATGTCAGTATAGAGATTTTTTATATTGCATTTATGTGCTATTTATATTAAAAAACCGGAACAATACATGTGTTTTGTGCAACGTTTAAGCATGGAAATAAAATTTCATGTAAGTTAGAAAAGCAAACAAATATTCGTTGGGATTGATTTGTTTTTCACAAGACATCCGGAACAATTCATTATAGATACTTAAATCAGATTTTTAATAGACTTAAATGTTATTTTTTAAAAATCTAACAGTGACGGACAGACCGACTAATAGATAAAACGCACAAAAATAAGCTATTTTTATTCTGTTGGGGGCACTAAACAAAAAATAAAACAAATCTTATTTTAAAAAAAAAATTTAAGGAATTTCTTTTCCACTACATCCTGTTGCGACGTTACGCTACTGCACAAACGTCGCTGCATAAAAAGTCCATTTTAAAAAATGTACGTGATATTTACATACAAAGTGCATTATTAGCCTTTATAAACAAACATTATTGTTTTCTTTTAATTTTATCAGCTAGTTGACCAGAAAAAAAACACCTTTAACTGATATTTATATTTGTTGTAAACATTTCGTGTACATTTTATATATATTTGATTTGGTGATACTGAAAATACACAAAAATTGTTCCTCTTTGTTAGCATATTGTAACATTGCCTCCCTTACATTTACGTAATTGTTTTACAATTGGTGTATTTTATGAAAAAATAGTTTGCATAATTAATTTTATAAATTAAACGGTTAGCTTTTAGAAAACCAAAAGTAGCCGTTGCACCTAAACTTTCCAAGCAGCATTGAATGGTGAAATACTATTTTTCATATCTCTTCTAGTTTTCTAGATCTGAGTGTGACAGACGGACAGACGGACTTTTGCACAAACCTGATAGCGGCTTTTTACCCTTACGGGGGCCGCTAAAAATGAAGAACACAAGGCAATTTTCTTTGTTATCAGAATGATGTCTCTTTGTTTAGCCAGTTAATTAAAAAGAACACTTATCCTGTTTAAAACACCTGTTACACATTCTCGGCCAGGGTTGGGCAAATTACGAACCGCGGGCCACATGCGGCCGGCCATAGTGTTTTATGTAACCCGCAGACACCTGCAGAAATCATGTGTAGCGAAATATTATACATATACAAAATGCAATATACTTTTTAAAAAAATAATATTAAATATGTAGATCAATTAATGAAACTTCTGATTCTAATCACTTATGATAAAGAGGTTAAAGAAACATTGTCTGTACATGTTATGCCATAATAGTATAAAGTAAACGAAGATAATTCTTATGGCAATATTTTCGATACTCAAAGGCACAAACTCAGGCCAGTATTTATTCAATGCTACGAAGAACTGTGTTGAAAGTGTTTGGTTGCATGGGACAGATAGCAAGTGTAACAACTAATGGAGCCCATGCTTGAAGTGATAAAAGTGTGTTTTTTTTTATAAAAAAAAGAACAAATATCCCAACCATAAACTCTTAACGTGACAGTTTGCGCAAACCTGCATTAAATATTGAACATATAATCAGCCCAGCTATCATACTGCTCATACCTATCAGAGCTAGGGGCCTTAACACCAGGCAGTTGCAAGAAACAAATCATACCTATGTTCAGTACTACAGTAGTATCCACTGGCTTAGCATAGGCAAGGTAGAGAAAAGAATATGGAATCTTAAGAAATAAATTGTTGTGTTCTTGGATATTGACTGCGTTTTTTTTTTACTAATACTTCAAATGAAAAGTGGAAGAGAGACTTCATGTTTTTCATTGAATTTATTACAATGGATTGCTGGCACAAGAAATTATGTGCATGTTTCATCTTTTCAAACAAAGCGTTTTCATTTCTTCATGCAAAAATTTGGAACCACCTTTTAATAAACTCAGTTCAGAATTTAGTGCGGAAGCTGACTCAGCTCCAGAGGACATACTTCGAGGCTATTTATGACCTAAAAGAGAAGTTCCAGTCAGTTCTTCCTTGGTATTTTATGGGTGCCAAAAGCTGTATTTGTACACGTAAAAATAACTTTAATAATTAACTTTCACATTATTTAGGTCCATATATATATATATATACGGTTTCCAATCCTTTTATAAATGCGGCCCTCGATAGAAAGAGGTTGCCCACCCCTGTTCTAGGCCTAACTCATATAACATTATGATTGGGTGTACTCGATTTCATTTCAGCACTGTCTCAATAAACTTCAGTTTAAAAAAAAATCCTTTGAAAACAAAGCTACACAATGCATGCTATACAATTCCGAAAAGAAATTACTTTAAAAAAATAAACTGGGACCCCACATTCAAACATTTGAGATCTACTTCTCCCTCAATGTACAGATTTTCAATGCTATTGTTTCATTAATTATATGTTTGCTTGAGCTAATTGTATACGTGTCAGTTGGTGCTTGCGTCAGACGTGAAAAGAACGTTCCAAAACCAGTCCCTTGAAGACGTTGTGTTTTCAGAACAGAAAATGCTTCACCCTCTGCTTCTGTGTTGTCTTGGTTCACTCCTGGCTGTTTCAGGTAATTCCTTTGTATGACACTCGCTTTTGAATATACAATTTCTTTAATATTATTGTAGCTATGTTTCTGCACCGGTGTTTACAAATCTCATCAGTAATGTACTTAAAACTAGGCTGAGACATGACTTTCTTAAAAGATAAGCTTCCTTTTATTCTAACTGAGAAGGAGAGATCATCAGATTCTGTTATTCCTGAGCAAGAGAAAAAAGCGCCCTGCGCTCCTACCAGTAAATATTATGTTAGGAGGCTGTCACAGTGGACCTGGTGCTGCAGTGGGATTTTTTTATATTTAAGTCTTTGAATCATCTGTTATGACAATAGAAATGTATTGGTAAAAGATAAAAGTTAAAATTATGTAAAACTTTTGTAACAGCCAAAAAGCTTGCTGAAGAAGTCACTCAATTTTATCACAGCATATATTATTAGTTATTTCTTTCATGCCATTTATTCATTTCTTGTTCTATTCTGTCTGTCCCTAATCGTATTCTACATCAATTATGTCTAACAGTGCAAGGTAGGTCAATTTCGTTGCTTTTATAGCGTGACTACTAAACGATTACTGCCCTTTATCTGCAACACGATTTTGCGCAGTATGGACATTTCATAATTTCATATGTAACATTTGAAAACCAAAATCTAAACTCTGACATTTGTTACAAATACAGGTTAAACGAAAAAAAGACATACACACCGTGCATGTAGCATAGATGTTATCAAATTTTTCAATTTTTAACAGAGTAGTCGAAGAATGGTCACACATCGTATACATCTAGATCTGTTAAAAAATCCTATTACAGACGCTACTTCAAAAATGAAGACTATTACATTACCAAGCGTGTCCTTAAGTCAATCTAGTCTACAGTTGTTGAAGAATGTAGAAGACTGAAAGCTGAGCAGGTTTGTCAGACAGGACTCACTGTTAAAAGTCATCTTTAAAGGTACAGTGGAGGAGCATGAAAAAAAGGGTTGTCCGATGAAAAGATGTGTGGACAATGTAAAATAATAATAATAATAATAATAATAATAATAATCATAATAATAATAATACAATAATAATAATAATCAACCGAGGGGATAATATCAACTGACCTCACAAACACCTTCAAGGCCCTTAACATTCATAGGAACATCCTCGTTGCCTCTCAGAGGGCAGTACTGCTGCAGACCTGCGACATCACCAGAAAATTCCTCAGTAAAAACTTTTAGTGGGACTACACTAAATTTTGTTTCTCTCTAGCGAAACTCGACCCTGGCAGCGCCAGAGAATGACTACTCGTTCGTTTCTAACATAATAATAATAATAATCTTTAATGTCCGTAAGGAAATTTGTCTTATAATTTGTGCACCACACCAAACAACACATTCACACCAGACTCACTCATAATTTACAGGTGCAAGTTTATATATATTTTGAGCGGCCCTCGTAAGGGGAAACAGCCGCTATTAGGTTTGTGCAAAATGTCCATCTGTCCGTCTGTCCGTCTGTCCGTCTGTCACACTCAGATCTCAAAAACTAGAAGAGATATGAAAAATATTATTTCATCATTAAATGCGTCTTGAAAAGTTTAGGTGCAACGGCTACTTTTGGTTTTCTTAAAGTAAACCGTTTAATTTATAAAATTAATTATGCAATCGATTTTTTCATAAAAATACACTAATTCTAAAACAATTACGTAAATGTAAGGGAGGCAATGTTACAATATGCTAACAAAGATGGACTATTTTTGTGTATATTCAGTATCACTAAGTCAAATATATTTTAAAAATGTACAGGAAATGTTTACAACAAATATAAATAATAGTTAAAAATGTTTTTTTCTGGTCAACTAGCTGCTAAAATTAAAGAAAACATTTCTATTTTTTTATTAAGGCTAATAATGCACTTTGAATGTAAATATCACGCACACTTTTTTAAATGGACTTTTTATGCAGCGATTTTCATGCAGTAGCGTAACGTCGCAACATGAACAAGTGCTAAACCCATTCCTTAATTTTTAAAAAAAAATCAGATTTTATTTATTTTTTGTTTACTGCCCCCATCCGAATAAAAGAAGATTATTTTTGTGCGTTTTGTCTGTTGGTCGGTCTGTCCGTCACGATTAGATAAAAAAAAAACTAGAACTCTAAAAGCTATTAAAAATCTGATTTACCCTTTAATGTTCCTCCCGTAACATCTCAATAATTTTAAGTATCTAAAATTGATTGTTCCGGTTTTTTTGTGTGCAAAACTAATCAACGCCAACAAATGTTTGTTTGCTCTACTAAGTTATATTACATTCAATTTCCATGCTTGCAAAAACACAATATCAATAATATGTTGTTCCGTTTTTTATGTAAATAGCATATTAATGCTAAATCAAAATCTCTATACTGACTTATATTTCATTAAGTGTAAAAATGTTCCGGATATTTTTTTATAAAACATGAATTATGCCTAATGATAGTTTGAAATCGCATAATTTACTAATATTACACTTATATTATTTGACAATGCGTCACTATAATTTGGTTATCAATATTAAATTGTTCCGTATTTTCATCTTTAAACAAATTTAAAAAATATCGACAATAGGTTGTTCAGGGCTTTTAAAAAAAGTAATTTACTAGAAATGATTACTGAAAATTACTTTTTAGACATTAAATTTTCTTGCTAAAACATAACAAAGAAGTTTTGTAATCGATAAAGAAAGTTCCGGATTTTGTTTCTTACAAATCGTCGCCAGAAATTTCCGAATTTATTTAAAAATCTACTAACGCCAAATAATTGTTTGAACTCCCTCTTCTAATTAATAAACAAATAATCTTCTCATTTACGAAATAATTTTTTTTTTTCGGATTTTTATGAAAAATATTTAAACTCACTACTCTTTTACAGTACATTTAACTTTCTACCTAAAACATAAAAAAATCTAATTGTCGTTAATATTATGTTCCGATTTTTAAGGAAAACAGAACCCAAACACCAAATTAAGGTATGAAAATCTCTCCACATGGCTGTAGTACATCTAATTTTTATACGAGATTATCCAAAAAATTTAATTAACGGTATTACATTTATCTGAAATTCTCTTTTTCTTTTACTATTTATACAAACATCCGGAACAAACTATTATATAAACTTTTCAATTGTGTTCATACCTATAAATTATTGCGATGTTTTGAAACGTAAAATAAAGGTTAATCAATTTTTAATAACTTTTAGTTGTTGTTTTTTTATATCAAGATGACGGACAGACCGACTGACAGACAAAACGCAAAAACAATGCGGCTTTGATCCTCTTTAAATAAATTCTATTAGAACTCAGTGCACCAATTTCTATGAACCCTCGTTAAATATCTCGTGTAAATAAAGACATTTTTTTATGGTACTGGTACTAGCCTATTGTGAGGTAATGGAATTTTTTTTTCTTTGACGTCATATGAATGGACTCTTTAAATGTAATGCTAAAAGAACGCACTCTGTGCGCCAATATCTATTAACCCTCGAAAAATTGCTCGTATTGATGAAAATATATTTTAGTCTAACTAAGCCGTGTGACATAGTGTTTTTTTTTCCTTTGACGTCATATGGAATGAATTCTTTAAATGAAATGCTAAAAGAACGCACTCGGTTTACCAATGTCTATGAACACTCGATAAATGGCTCGTATTGATGAAGGTGATTTTTATTCTAATTAGGCCGTGTGACGTAGTGATTTTTTTTTCCTTTGACGTCATATGGAACGAATTCTTTAAAAGAAATGCTTAAAGAACGCACTTGGTGCACCAAAGTCTATGAACACTCGATAAATGGCTCGTATTGATGAAGGTGATTTTTATTCTAGCTAGGCCGTGTGACGTAGTGTTTTGTTTTCCTTTGACGTCATATGGAATGAATTCTTTAAATGAAATGCTAAAAGAACGCACTTGATGCACCAATGACTATGAACACTCGATAAATGGCTCATATTGATGAAGGAGATTTTTATTCTAGCTAAGCCGTGTGACGTTTTTTTTTTTTTTTTCCTTTGACGTCTTATGGAATGAATTGTTTAAATGAAATGCTTAAAAAACGCACTCGGTGCACCAAAATCTATGAACACTCGATAAATGGCTCGTATTGATGAAGGCGATTTTTAGTCTAGCTAGGCTGTGTGACGTAGTTTTTTTCCCCTCTGACGTTATATGGAATTAATTCTTCAAATGAAATGAAAAAAGAACTCGGTATAGTAATGTTTATTAAGCCTCCTTATGTGACTCAGGTTTAAAAAAGGAATGATATCTTGATTTAGATCTAATCTATTTTTTTTTAAAACTAGATCTAGATTTTTATTTCTGTATATCTAGATCTGGATTTATATTCTAATTAAAATTATTTTAGAGTCTAGATCTAGAATTTCTAGATCTAGTGTAGACTAAAATAGACTAGATTAAGATGTAGAATTTCAATTTCTAAACTTAAAGTGTAAAAAAAAGTGTAGATTTTCATTTCCAAATGTTTTGATCAATATTGCAATGTTAAAATATACTAAAACTAATCTACTATTTTTTATTTAATTTAAATTTACGGCAAATGAATCTTTGAAACATTATTACTTTTGACCATCAAAATTAAATCACCTCTTGAATATTATTTGCGAATATGCAGATCCGACAGGGATCCGACTTCGACGGGGGCCGCCTCTGAGTTTGTGTAACACAAACTGTCTTTGTAATCTTGTTTATTGACTTATTTGATTGCCAGGGGAACAAAAGAGTATTTGTGTTTGTCTTTGCTATCAATGTCTTGTATCTCTTTTGTGATGAACGATAAGCAGAGACTTGGTTACATATGAACTGGCCAGCGTTGAGATTTTTATATGGCTACTAGGACCAAAAAGAAAAAGGTTAGGCAGCACCGTTACGGAGCAATTATAAGCAAACCGTCTCTCTCTTCACAGTGTATCATTCAATACACCGATATCCTGAAAAGTTAAAAGGTACTAGCATAATATTTAGAGATCCTTGTAAACCAACAAAAGTACTTCCTGCCAGTTTTATTATTTGGCGTTTAGTTCAACGATTAGTATTACAACAGCCCTCCAAAGAAATGAGATCAATAATCTGGTCTTAGCCACATTATAAGCGTCACACTGCCCTCAGTTTGGACTATAACTAAATGTTCAGTGTGCTGTTTCATTTACGACTTTGACAGAGTTAGTAAAATCCAAAGCTTAGCCAAATGTTGTCTGTCTTGATTTCTTTGGTTTCTTTATTCATTGTCAGTGGTAAGTTAAAGTTTTGAAATTATTTGAGGATTAACAATTGAGTCATACTGTGTGATTGAGTGCAGTAGCGTCACTACTGCTGGTGTCACCTACCTAGTGACGCCACTGAGTCTGTATGATGATGAACATACATGCTCAATTTTTTTTTTATAAATTCCGGCTGTTTGGAACGCCCGCTCTCCCGCTTTGCAATTGGACACAGAGTATGAAGGGGTTTCAGAGAAAGAGGCAAGTGGAGGAAATATATTTAAAACATATAAAGGAAACTTTCGTATGAGGTTTGCGTGACATGTTCTCCTAACAAAATGAATTACGCATACCAAGAATTGCGATGACGTGGAGAACTATACTAGGAAAGCGCAAACAGGGACATCCTCGTATAACTTGGTGGCACACTTTTATAGATGACCTCATAGCACACTAGGCGTTGCCAGTGACAGATCTTTGTGGAGACAGCTTGTCGTTCAGCCGAATGGTTCGGGAAGATCTAAGTCTAAGTAAGTAAAGGACATTGTCATTCATTGAACAATTTCATCCTGTTTTCAAGTATGTATGTGGGTTAGGGTGAGTAATTATGTGTTTATACGACGTGTGCCACTGTGCCAGCGAAGTGCTTAGGAAAATAGAAGGTCTTATACTTATCTATTGTTATTTCTTCTTCAAGGCGGTTCTACTGTATGGTTCTGAAAAATGGAGAAAAACTGAAGCAGCAAGAAAAAAAGTACAGACCTTCATCTACAGATATCTGAGAAATATCTAAAAAATATACTGGTACGACAAAATAAAAAACACCAAACTGTGGGAGATGAGTGGAAAGAAAAATATAGAGGTGCAGAACATAGAGAGGAAGTGGAGATGGATTGGTCACACCCTTAGAAAAGATATAAACAACAGAGCTAGGCAAGCCTTAGAGTGGTACCCCCAGGGAACAAGACGTAGAGGAAGACCAAAAATAACGTGGCGACGCAGTGCACTAGATGAAGCTAAGAGGACAAGAAAGAGCTGGGAAACAAGAGACCGTGGAAAGTGGAGAGTTTTTACTGAGGCCCTATGTTCCATGAGGAATGCAAAGGAAAGATATGATGATGATATAAAACAAGGAAACTCCAATGTTTTGTGCTCAATGGTTTTCAATGATTTCATTTATACTGATTATTGGGAAGACATAGCCTTAGACCGCACTAGTTGGAGAGAGAAAGCTATGGACAGTGGAAAAAGCATGTGCTTCAGGTCTGGAAGAAAAGAGTGTCATACGAAAAATGACCGGATCCTCTACCACCTATACCAAATAAAAAATCCCAGTCTACACCAGGATTTGAACCCGGGAGCATCCGATTCGGAAGTCTAGCGCCTCTTTGATGTCCTATTTAGTGTCACTGAATTGATATTGAGTAAAACAGTACGTGTCAGTACCGAAGATGGGTTTAGCACCGGGTGAAACCAGGGTTTTACCTAAGTGACTAAATGTCTGATTCTACATTAACAACAAAAATTTGTCGTGCATGCGTTGTCTACTTCTAATTTAATGTTGTCAAATAGGTTCTTGTATTCTGATTTTTAAACAAAGCAAAAAATTGCACGATTTGGGAGGAGCTTGCATAAAAAAGGTCACCGAGTGACATCTACCTTAGCGTGGCTGTTAAAAAACTGTGTATGGGTAGCGCTCAATTTAGATTCTGACTGTACCTCGGGTGTTGAAAGGTGGGCGGGCAGTGGCTATCACAAAAGGATGAGAACCTGGTCAACTGGTCCATGTGAATGGGTGTAGGAGTGCTGAGGTTTTAAAGTTATTCGATGACAAAGATCATAAGAGTTAGTCAAAGCTGGAGATAGAATTAGTCAGAGTGGAAAATATTGTCCTATCGGAGATCGCTAGTTTGAAATGTGCAATGTAATTAACTATTTTGTTTTGGATTGGTTGGATAATCCATACAAATTATGTTGTAAACATTTTCAATAGCTATCAACGACATTCACAGCAAACCAGAGCAACAAGGGGACTTGTGACAGACGCCCTGATTTGAGGAATAAGTGTCAAATCATGTGATCTATATTTGATCTATATTTGAAAAATGTAGAACAACTGAAGCAGCAACAAAAAAAGTACAGACCTTCATCTACAGCTATCTGAGAAATATCTGAAAAATATACTGGTACGACAAAATAGAAAACATCAAACTGTGGGAGATGAGTGGAAAGAAAAATATAGAGGTGCAGATCTTAGAGAGGAAGTGGAGATGGATTGGTCACACCCTTAGAAAAGATATAAACAACAGAGCTAGGCAAGCCTTAGAGTGGTACCCCCAGGGAACAAGACGTAGAGGAAGACCAAAAATAACGTGGCGACGCAGTGTACTAGATGAAGCTGAGAGGACAGGAAAGAGCTGGGAAGCAAGAGATCGTGGAGAGTGGCGAGTTTTTACAGAGGCCCTATGTTCCATGAGGAACGCAAAGGAAAGATGATGATGATGATATAAAACAAGGAAGCTCCAATGTTTTGTGTTTACTGATTTTCACTTATTTCATTGCTACTGATTATTGGGAAGACATAGCCTTAGACCGCACTAGTTGGAGAGAGAAAGCTATGGACAGTGGAAAAAACATGTGCCTCAGGTCTGGAAGAAAAGAGCGTCATACGAAAAATGACCAGATCCTCTACCACCTATACCAAATAAAAAATCCCAGTCTACACCAGGATTTACACCTGGGAGCATCCGATTCGGAAGTCTAGCGCCTCTTTGATGTCCTATTTTGTGTCACTGAATTGATACTCAGTAAAACAGTACAGTGTCAGTACCGAAGATGGGCTTAGCACCGGGTGAAACCAGGTTTGGAACCAGGGTTTTACCTGAGTGACTAAATGTTTGATTATATATGTACAACAAAAATTCGTCGTGCAATGCGTCGTCTACTTCTAATTTAATGTTGTTAAATAGGTTCTTGTATTCTGATTTTTAAACAAAGCAAAACATTGGACGATTTGGGAGGAGCTTGCATAAAAAAAAAAAGGTTAACGAGTTTAAAAACTGTGTTTGGTTATATTCAAGGTAGCGCTCAATTTAGATTCTGACTGTAACTCGAGCGTTGAAAGGTGGGCGGACATTGGCTATCACAATAGGATGAGAAACTGGTCAACAGGTCCATGTGAATGGGTGTAGGGGTGCTAGAGGTTTTAAAGTTAGTTGATGACGAAGATCAAAAGAGTTAGTCAAAGTTGGAGATAGAATTAGTCAGAGTGGGAAATATTGTCCTATCGGAGATCGCTAGTTTGAAATGTGCAATGTAATTAACTATTTTGTTTTAGATTGGTATGATGATCCATACAAATTATGTTGTAAATATTTTCAATAGCTATCAACGACATTCACAACAAACCAGAGCAACAAGTGACTTGTGACAGACGCCCCTGATTTGAGAAATAAGTGTCTTACCATTTGATCTATATTTGATCTATATTTGATCTATATTTGATCTATATTTGATATATATTTGATCTATATTTAATCGATCTATATTTGATCGATCTATATGTCACATATTCCTTATTATATAACTCTATCTACTTATAGCTCGATATAATCTACCTTAGGTCTCGATACGTCTAGGTGTCCATGGTTCAGTTCTAGTTAACGAAATAAAACAATGCACCACTAGATCAGCGGTTCTCAACATTTTAATCTCCCACTCAGCCGCGACCCCCCCCCCCCAGACACACACAGCAATAGAAGAATAGACAATAACAATCCTTATTTTGATAGTCTTAGGCGACCCCTAGCAAATCGTCAGTCGACCCCCAAGGGGGTCGCGACCCACAGGTTGAGAACCCCTGCACTAGATCAAACACATAAACTTTAATCAGCTTTACTGCATATCACACACGCTGGTCTCTCTGTCTGACAACAAAACACACTTCCGGTCATTCGCGCAGATTGTAAAAATAGATTATACATACATACACATTCATCCGTGACAATATATTTAATCGATCTATATTTGATCTATATTTGATCAACACTACTTTCATTTCTCTATTGCTCCACAGAGTGCCTCCACATTTCGAAGAGGATCATTGGGTGCTTTGATTTAGAGCAGTGCTTAGAGGTTCTCAACGTATTCGACATGGTGGATTTTCTGAGCATTGTGTCTTTGACTGAAGAGAAAAACTACATTCTACTTTGTCAGTACGTAATAGACTTAAATATTTAGAGTCAAATAACAGGATGCTCTAATCCTGTGTTTAGTTACTGTATGTTATTTTTTTTGTCTACTCCGTCTGGAGTGTTCCCATGATTCCCTGAAAAAGGGATTCATTAGCTATTAAGAGAAAAAAAAAACGCTCTTTAAGTTGTATAAAGAAGGTATGGTCTTTAATGCTTTTCTTGTTACGCTTTCTGGCAACTTTAAAATACTTTATTACGTGACAATACACTGTATACTTTTTCCATCGTTGAAGTAGATCTTATGTTTACCTACAGATCCGTTGTGACTTTACAAGTCTGTTATGAAAAATATCAAGACGATTGCTATGATCCATGGTATTCGACTATAGTGAGGCATTATATCCAGGCTTCGGAGTACTTGTGTTCGGATGAAGGAAAAGAAGGTAAATAGGGGGTTTAAACCGAGATCAATCGTTATAGAAAGCCTTAACACAGGTTCAGCACGACGTGGCGACGAGCTACTGGTCTCCACTGCCTACTAGTCGCAACGTCGCGGGTCAGTGCTGAGGCCTACTAAAACGATTGGGCTCGCCTGAACATCATAATAGAAGTGTTCAATGTCAAAAGGTTTGAAACTGCTCTTTGTTTTGATTGTAAAATGTTTGACAGGTTTCGGGTGTTCCTTTAGAGCAGAGTATAATCTACATCCTAGTTCAAACCTTCCGCAGAACGACGGGGGATGGCAGCGGGCAGGGTTTGAACCCGGGATCATCGATAAAAGCTGTGTTCTGGAGAGAAGCTCCAGTAATAACTGAATTAATTTTTGTATTGTTGAGCGTGTATATCAGGAGCGGTGGCCTAGCGGTAAAGCGTATGGCTTCCGAACCGGGGTACCGAGTTAGAATCCTTGTGAAAACTGGAGTTTTTCAATTTGGGAATTATGGGAGCCTCTGAGTCAACCCAGCTCTAATGGGTACCTGACATTAATTGGGAAAAGTAAAGGTGGTTGGTAATTGTGATGTCCACATGACACCCTTGTTTACCGTGGGCTACAGTAATGGATGACCTATAGATCGCAAGGTTGGAAAGGGGAAGGAAAGGAGCAATTTTAAAAAGGATCCAGGAGGTGAATGTCACGATCTGAGAAATTGAAACTTAAAATTTGGCCTCCTTCAGTCGTAGAACGACTCTGGTTCATCTCGCTCACTTTTTCATAGGGCTGTGGTGCCCTATTTCGGAGAGACACTTCCGTCCACAAATATTGCATGTTCGCTTTGGTGGCAGAGGAGCTGGCCATTATATATACTTGTATATTTGTATCCGACGACTATTTTAAAAAAAGTATTTTTTATGCTTTCCTTGTTTTTAACATTTATACATTTTTGTATCCTTCGAATTTATTATTTCCAACCTGTCTTTAAAATTCACATTTCCCACCTCGTTATTAAACCTAGTAATTTTCTTTTGTTTTGTAATAGAATAGTTAAAGCTACTTAATAAAAGTAACCTTTGTCTGACAGCCCTGACAGCGATATCCCTTACTCCATGCTCCACTGAAGATATGGTTCAACTCTCAACGTTAGATGCCATTTCAGACTGTATAAGCAACAAATCCAAAGAGCTGTCGACGGCAGGAAGTAAATCAATAAACTTTTGCTTGTAAGGATGTTATCTTTTTAGCGGCCCCCGAAAGGGGAAAAGACGCTATTAGTTTTGTGCGAAATGTCTGTCCGTCTGACCGTCTGTCCGTCTGTCCGTCCGTCCCGTTTAGATCTCGTAAACTACAAAAGATATTGAAAATCCGACATCACAATATTTTAGACCAATCAAAGTTCTGATGCAACGACTACTTTTTTTTTTCTTAAAGCGAAAAATCTAATTTTTAAATCAGTTATGCAAGCAGTTTTTTAAAAAGAAAAAGCTAATTAGTATGCAGTAAGTTAGACCTAATTTAAATTGAATAGTAATCTTATAAACTCCATTTTTCTAAAAAAAATTTTTAATGCCCAATTTTTTTTTATATATTTTTTTTTGAGGATTCGAATAAGAGATTGATTAAGTAGCTAACACTTGAGGATTAATTCTGTGGATTACTTGTTTTTCTGTGTTGTTTTTTTTGTGATTCTGAGGATTTTTGTGTGTTACTGTTTAGAGTGGACGGCGCGAGGGTTGTGTAGTAAAGTACTGTGTAGTTTGTAGTGTAGTTATCGCCTCTTTTCTGTCTCTGTACTTGTGATAAACGTTTGTAAAAATGTCAGTTAAGACATTTTTTATTGAAAAAAAGGACCTGGATGGTGGACTTGTCCACGCTCCAGGTACCTTGCTTTTAAAGCTGTCAGGCCAGGGGGCTGTTAAGGCCACTATGGCGAGCCTAACAGAGTGCCTGAAACTAACACCGGACGAAGTGGGTTCTCTCTATCGCTTTGAGAACCCCTTTGTCTGGTTCCTGGTCCCAACATCCGCCCGAGTGAGAACCCGTATACTAGGGAAATCATTTGGGAATGAGAAGGACTTCAAGGTAGATGTCTGTACCTTAGAAGACGAAAAAATCAGGGTTACCCTTCACTGGGTAGCACCAACCATAAACAAATCAAAGATAGGAGAAATCTTTGGAGTCTTTGCAGAAGAAGGCTCCAAGATAGAGCCAATCAAGCTAGGCAACTCAGATAAGTGGGCGGCTTGGATAAAACTCCGCAAACAGACTGAACTCCCCCATTATATTCAATTACGATACGAGGACCATCCCGGGACGTAGACAACAGTGCTGGCATTGCGGACAGGATCAGCACTGGTCAAACCAGTGTCCAAATAGGGCGAACCCCAGACGGGACCAAAACCCCACAGAAGGTGCAAAGGAGATAGGAGGGAAAATCTCCTATGCCATGGCCCTTAAAGGGGAGGGAGAGAAAAAGCAATCCGAGATTGATCAACAGCTAAAAAAAGATGGCTTCACAATGGTTGAAAGCAGCAAAGGAGGGGGGAAAAACAAATAGAAGCTATGGGAGCTACTCAAAGTGGTCTCCCCCCACCTAACAGCCCTGAAAACAAATCTAAGCAAAGTAAAAAAAATTAAAACATCCGGAGGGGCAAGTTCAGCACCCACCACCCCAACCAAAATAACAAGAAAGAGGGCCCTCTCTCTCTCTTCCTCATCAGAGGATCTAAACGAGGATCCCCGGGTAGAGGAGGAGAAAAGAGAGGAAGAACAGTTCAAGCTCGAGCTGAACTTTCCAGACTCCCCGTCAGTGCTAGTCATAGATGAGGGCGAGGACCCTAACACACATTCAAACGCATAAACAACAAAGCAACTCTTAAAGATAAACTGCATACACACACAATAGAATAACAAACACACAAACCAATCCCACACACTCATGGCAGACATAAAAATTCTGACACTCAACATCAGAGGGCTTAACAATAAACACACATACATAGCACACCTCACAAGGAAATACAAGCCAGATTTTATCTTTCTGCAAGAGACCAACACACAGTTAGAGTACAAGGCCAAAAAAGCAGTCTCTCTTATGGGCCTCCGGGAGGGTTATTTTAGTTTAGGTAGAAAGCCACGAGGGACAGCCATTTTACAAACATCCAATAGGTTTTCAATCACACACTCATATCAAGACAATAGCGGGAGGATAGTAATAATTAGGACAAGCTCACAAAAACACACATACACGTTAGTCAACATTTATGCACCCGCTCAAAAAAAAAAGAGAAACACGAGTGTTTTGGAATGCTAAGTGACATTCTACACACTCAGTACGCAGGAGAAAATTTGATAGTAGGGGGTGATTTAAATTACATTGATTCCCAATTAGACAAGCAAAACACAAACACAGAGGGTCCTACTCCTCATGTAACAATTAAAACGCATGACTATTTGGGGGGAGTCATCAAGGCTTTCCGGTTAGTAGATGCCTATAGAGAAGTAGAGGTCACGGGCCGGGTCACCACGTTCAGGGACAAGGCACACCAAATAGAAACACGGATAGATAGAGTGTATGTGCCAAGGGCGTGCGAAACAAAAAGTGTAACACATCTCGTAGAGACGTTACAATATACAGACCACAAAGGAGTCTTAGTGGAACTGCTGAACCCAAAACTAAAAATGAAAAAACAAAAATCACCGATCTGGAAACTTAACAACGACCTCCTAAATGACCCGCTCTATTTAAAAACAATCGCAAACCTCCTCAAAAATATAATACATGACTCAGACACACCCCATTTCAAAGTCACACAAATATGGACGCTAATTAAAAACTCCATTAAGCAGCAAAGCCAAATACTGGCCATACTAGTCAACTCAAAAAGGAAAAAAGAAGAGGAAAGACTTAAAAATTTACTAACACACGAAGAAGACGAAGCAGCCAAAACACATATACTAACACAACTAGAAGAACTATTTAACTATCAATACAAAGGAGCGGAATTGAGGTGCAAAAGTAACAAAATAACCGAAGGGCCTAACAAACTTTTTTTATCAGCAGAACAAAACATTCAAATTGACAGAACTATTGACAACATTATTGATAGTAAAGGAGAAACTATACACGACCTGGACAAAATAACAGACACATTTACGAAACACTTTACTAATTTGTATGACAAGGAACAGACGGATGACAACGCACAAAAAGTATTTATACAAAACTGCAAAGAAATACCAATGACAGAACAGATAGAGACAGACGCTCCCTTCACGCTAGACGAACTGAGGGCTGCTTTAGATACAACACAAAACAACAAATCCCCTGGCCCAGACGGTCTGACGTTTGAATTTTACAAAGCCTTTTTTCCCCAAATAGGATCCCTACTATTAAATCTATACAGCAACATGTTAGTGACAGAACAGTTACCTAGAGATTTCAACTTAGCATACATCACACTTCTACCAAAAAAAAACAAGAAAACAACACCTCACCTAGCGACTTTCGACCGATCTCACTTCTAAACACCGACTACAAACTCCTGACGAAAATGATTTTTCTAAGACTAAAACCCCTCATACCACACTTAATAGGTCAGGACCAATATTGTAGCAACCAAGACAAAAACATCGACGAACTTAACCATTTTTTAAGAGACATTATATATTACTGTAAAGACAAAGACTTGAAAGCAGCCCTCTTTTCTATTGACCAGGAAAAGGCCTTTGACAGAATAGACCATGACTACCTTTTCAAAATACTAGACAAGACGAAGACAGATGGAAGAATGAAGAAATACATAAAGCTAGTTTACAATGATGCCACAAGCAAACTCATAATTAACCAAACCCTTAGTGGCAGTATCCCTATTAAAAGATCTGTTATACAAGGGTGTCCCCTTTCTCCTTTTTTATACACCCTTTGCAATAGAACCCCTTTTAGAAACCATCAGGCTAGATAATGGAATCACGGGGATAAGAATCCCAGGCCCCACGCCCGTAGTTAAAGTTAAAGCATACGCTGATGACACCACCCTTTTTCCCTCCTCAGAAAAAGACATAGCCGCAATCATAGATAAGTTTATTCAATTTGGGAGGGCAAGCGGGTCAAAAATCAACATAAATAAATCTTGTATTATGGGATTGGGAAGGTGGGAAATCCCCTCAAACATCCCCTTTAACCTTAAAATAGAGAAGGAAATTAAAATATGCGGCATCACGTGGACAAGCAACCCAACATATTACCACACACAGCAGTGGGAAAATATTTTAAAGAAAACCAAAAACACACTTAAAAGATTTGATTATGCAGCAACTACTATATTTGGTAGAGCAATACTAGTAAACAACCTGGTCATTCCGAAGATAGTTTATTTAGCAAACATCACAGAGCCCCCACCAACTTTTATACCAAGCATTAACACAATCATTAGGAATTTTACATTTAAAAGCACTATCAGAAACATTAAACACACAACACTTATACATAACAAAGAGGATGGGGGGATAAACTTACAGGACATCAGAACCAAAATACAAGCACTTAGATTAAAATACATAGGACAAGTAGCCAAGAACCCAAACAATTTTCCATTAACAATATACTACTACGCCTTAAGGTTAAATAAAATAATTCCAATAAAAAATGACACCCCACACCACTTTGGTACAAACACACATCCATTTTATAGATCCATATCAAGAATACTCCCCGGCAATGAACATCTAATACACAGTAAATTAAAAGACACATATACAACACTTAAGAAACAGTTACAAGAAAGATTATTCAATAGGATCAAATGGAGTAGAGAGTTAGGTGTAATAGATTTCAGAGACACTTTTATAAATCTACACAGCAAACACATTACACCCAAAGCCAGAGAAATAACATACAGACTAATCTTCGGGATGACCCCTGTAGGAAGTAAGAAAAGAAATGTACACACATGTGTTTTCTGTCACACAGATAGTGGTAACAATGAAAGCCATATGTTTTTAAAATGTAAAATATTTGATAATGTTAGATGCACTATGAAAGTCCTACTAGAGGCAAACTGTAACACCAATGTTAATCTTAACCTAGCTATTGTTTTAAATAAATTGCCTAAAATCAAAAGTAAGATGATTCATACATTTAATCTAATAATAGTGAGTGAATACAGAAGTCTTGTGTGGCACAGTAGAATTAAAGTTGTTAATAACAATGTATCTTATCCTTATAATCTAGAGTTAATATTTAGAAAAATAATTGAACATAGAATTGATAACTATACTGGTTAGATAGAAATTGTAATTATTGTATAATTTATTGTCCTTGACTAAATTGTCAGACCTCAGAGATAAAAATCTAAATACTGTAATCAATCTGTAAAGTTACTCTATTGGTATTATGTCAATTAGTTTAAGTGGTTATGCGAGTGTGTGAGAGTGTGTATGTACCTGGGTTAAAGAGAGTTTGGGCTGAGAGATGCGGGATAGGAATCAAATTGAACTTTATTTATCTATCGAAAACTACTAAAGAACTGTCTTCTAAAGGGAAGTCAACACTTTTGAAGAATTATTTCTCCCTCGCGGTTACGTCCTCTTTGATCACATGATCGGAGAGCATGTCACAAGTCAACACCAAGTGTGTCTGTACAACACTCACAGAACACGGCAAGCCCGTGGAAACGTAACAAGAACACTATGACAATGTCTATATCTTAGCGGCAGCCTCATACTGGACATACTGGGAAACAAAGGAACAAGAAAACAAGACGCAACTGAATGGAGCCTGCGAAGAGACTAGAAACAAAAATAACCAAAAACCAATAATCCTAAAGAATATAGACAAGGTCAGACTATTGAAAGTCAAGAATCTTTTATGAATAATGTAATATTTTAAGACAAATTAATTATTTTTTATTTATTTATTAATTTTTTTTAATTATTATTTTTTTAACCCTCGTAATGAGAGAAAAAAGAATCCTTAATCGACACCCCTATCTTGAAATAATTTACACATGACCCTAACAGAACCCTGAACAATTGTGATACAGCAGTACCTTTGCTTGGTTAACTATCCCAGAATGACTCTAACAGACCCAAGGGCCACCTTGATGATGCTAGAGGAGCCCTCTTACATCTCAAGGAGACCTTTAAAAATTGTCGTGAGAGGGATTATCCTGTTCCCTGATCAGTCTTTTTTAAATACATAAGGCATACAGGGCAGCTGTATAAAACCCTATATTAGCTTGCCTTGCCTAATGACTTGCTACTACCTGGGAACATAGCATTGCTTCAAAGTCAATTTCCTAAAAGATTGTTGAATGTTGCTGTGCAGCTTTGTTAATGAACTCATTTATGTTGAAGATTGTTACTGTTAAAACAATAATACTGAGTCTACTTATCAAGGAAGTTCTTTTTCTCTGTATTACTTTATAGAAAAGATGTTCTGTTGTGTAAAATTAAATATTATTATATGTCTAAAATACTATTTGACGAGACAGAATGGAGGCTTAGGATGAAATCAGTCACTTTTTCCTCTACGTACTACCACCAAGTTCAATACATTATGTCCCCTTTAGCCCTAATGTGACCACCACAACTGCCAAGTGCTTGAAAGGAAACAGAAACTAATTGGATACAAGTACACTACAGAGATCTTTTTGCTTCGTTTAATTTTTTTTTTTTTTGAAATGTCTACAAGATAAGATAACTTTAATTCAGTTTGTCTACAATTGACAACCTTTGCGTTGTCAAATTAGTAGATATTTAATGAATTGTAATTTCTTGACCACTCATGTTTTATTTTTATTTTTTTTAAAATGACTACAAATTAGTAGATATTTAATGAATTGTAATTTCTTGACCACTCATCTTTTATTTTTATTTTATGAAAATGACTACAAATTAGTAGATATTAAATGAATTGTAATTTCTTGACCACTCATGTTTTATTTTTATTTTTTAAAAAATGACTACAAATTAGTAGATATTAAATGAATTGTAATTTCTTGACCACCCATGTTTTATTTTTATTTTTTTGAAAATAACTACAAATTAGTAGATATTAAATGAATTGTAATTTCTTGACCACTCATGTTTTATTTATATTTTTTTTGAAAATGACTACAAATTAGTAGATATTAAATGAATTGTAATTTCTTGACCACTCATGTTTTATTTATATTTTTTTTGAAAATGACTACAAATTAGTAGATATTAAATGAATTGTAATTTCTTGGGAAAAAAAAAAGAGATTGAGCCTTTTCAAAACAATTAGATCAATTATAAGACATCAGTTAGGTAAGGGGAGGCGCGGTGGCTGAGCGGTAAAGCGCTTGGCTTCCGAACCGGGGTCCCTGGTTCGAATCCTGGTGAAGACTGGGATTTTCAACTTTGGAATCTTTGGGCGCCTCTGAGTCCACTCAGCTCTAATGGGTACCTGACATTAGTTGGGGAAAAGTATAGGCGGTTGGTCGTTGTGCTGGCTACATGGCAGCCTCGCTAACCGTAGGCCACAAAAACAGATGAACCTTACATCATCTGCCCTATAGACCACAAGGTCTAAAAGGGGAACTAGTTAGGCCAGGTTCACATCTAACTTTACATTCACTTACACCTATGCTTTGATCTGCGGGACTGTTGGGGCACTACACAAGATCTGTTAACCTTCTTTCTCCATTCTTATCTCTCATTTGTCTTTGATATAATTTTATTTGGATGTTCTTTCTGAAAATATTGAAGCCTGCCTGGGTGGACCTCTTCGGGGGCCGATTTTGAGTTTGTGTTTCCACACAAACTGTCTTTTGTAACCTTGTTTTTTCATAAAATGACGTTTTTTGTTTTGTACTGAAAGCATTCTTCCTGTACAAGTTGTTTTTATATTAACTGTTGTTTTTTTTTGTTGTTTTTTTCGTAAACAATTTCCCATTTAGACCTTTGCGAACTATTGGGCATATCGCGTTGAGGTCATCTGTTAACGAGCAGGGTGTCGACCAACCGCCTTTACTTTCTCCAGCTTAAGTAAGGTACCCGTTAGAGTTAGATGGCCTCAGAAGAATGGGGCCACTAAAAATCCCGAAATTTAAATTCCCAACAATAATACAATTTGGCGGAAGAGAACAATAATCTTTGCGTAAACCTTTTCAGTTAATGTAAAATCAAAATACTAAATGTTGAGTATGTCAAAAGTTATGTTAGTATATTTACATAACAGTTTATGAAGTATGTCCACTTTAGTCGAACATTAACATTTCAAACAAGAAATATTATTTAAACACTTCTATATTGGTGCTATACGTTTTATGATAGATGTGCATTAGTTAATAATTTCAATAAGAGTATTCGTTTGAAATTATTTATTGTAGGTGAAGTGCCTAACATGACGGGAAGCTTGGTCTAGAAGCTAAGTAGCTTGGCTACCTATGAAGGGGGCTCGAGGTTCGACACCAGCCTCGAGCAGAGTTGTGTTTACCAGATACCCCCCTCCACCCACCACGGAAGACCTTCTCCCAGTCACCCCCCCCCCCCAATAGGTCCACAAATGAGATGGACCATGCTATACGCATGAAAGTAGCGCTATATAAAAGCTATAATTTATTTATTCATAGTTACCAAATAAAGATTTTAATATATCTTAGTTAATGTAATTAGCCGTATAGTACATTGCGTGATTAATACGTATAAGGTGTTAAAGCTCCTATTGTACCATTACCTTTTCTTTTATTTACAGCTATCTAAAAACTTCAACAAACTGCTCCATGGAGGCTGTAAGAAATAACTGCGGCTCCGATTTCGCAGGCGTCATGGAAAAACTCTTGGATATGAATTTCAACTCTTCCTCCAAACTGCTGGATGGCTGTAACCGTAACGCCTAACAAGCCAGTAAGTCTGCAGAAGGGATGTGAAAGGGACATATTTAACAGATGTCTGAGTCTCGATTCAGAAGTGATAGCTTTTGGCTACGTTTGTTTCTTGCACATTTTTTTAAAATGCAGATCTTCATTGGCTCCTTGACATATTTTCATTTAGATCTTCATTTGTTAAATGAAGGTTTAATGTAATCCATTGAAGTCAATCTTTCAAAATCATCAATAAATTTTGTTTTTAAAAAATAAAAAAGGCTGGTGTTTTAACTACAGAAGTGAATATATATCTATATATCTATATCTCTCTCTGGAGGCGCGGTGGCTGAGCGGTAAAGCGCTTGGCTTCTGAACCAGGAGTTCAGGGTTCAAATACTGGTGAAGACTGGGATTTTCATTTCGGGATCCTTGGGCGCCTCTGAGTCCACCCAGCTCTAATGGGTACCTGATATTTGTTGTGGATAAGTAAAGGCGTTTGGTCGTTGTTAACCGTAGGCCACAGAATCAGATGACCTTTACATCATCTGCCCTATAGACCACAAGGTCTTTACTTTACTTTACTTTAGTATCTTTCTCTCTCTTTATATGTAATATCAGGTGACCGAGCCTCGCTCGGATGAATAATTTGTGAAGGAAGGATATATACCCGAAGTCATTTTGGGAATATTGTTGTAATTACGAAAATGAACGATCGGGTAAAGACTCAATCCGAAGAGTTGATTTTTCGTTCTGTCAGTTCTCAATGTAATTGTACATGGCGATTTGAATAGAAAGTCCCCCCAACAGTAGGCCTATAGAAAACCACAGCTCACGTCTTAACGTTTTACATTGCTTCTTTCGCGTAAAGCTATTGGGCTATTGTTGTAATTACGAAAATGAACGATCAGATAAAGACTACTAATCTGAAGAGTTGCTTTAGTGTTCTGTTAGTTCTAAATGTAATTGCACACGCGATTAAATATAAAGTCCTCCTATAGTCTAGACCAGTGGTCTCAACCTTTTTTGGCCTACCGCCCCCTTTTCTAATTTTTTCTTTAAAAAAAAATCCGCCAGCGCCCCCCTCTAAGAAAAACAGTTATAGAGAAGCGTGAGAAGGCAAATTTGAACACAATATCATCTATCTATTAATTGTTATGCTGTCAATAACACTTATCCCGCTTGGGAGACGACCGTATGCCAAAGGCGATTGTTGTGAACTCCTTGGCCTATGACTGACGAGCTTTGAGGAGGACTGAGTTACAGAGGTGCCCCCCTCCCCGGTGAACGCTATAAAGATTTATTCATTTCGCTCTCACTGGCATAGAGGAAAGTACCTGGCAGCATTCTCTGGCAGCAGATAGCCTCTGAGAGAAACAGTTCGAGAGCTCTTACAAAAACTGCGGGACTAACATTTGATACTCAAAGAAAAGCCATTATTGAAGACAGGCGCAAAAGACGGAAAGAAAACTTAAATAGAACACCAGTATACAAAGGCTTTGTCTGCATAAAATTCAGGGAAAATATGTAGGTCGCAGTTGGGTTTGCGTAGTTATTTGAAACTCTGGACTAAGCCGTAAAAAAAAAAACAGCCAATATTATCATTATGCAAAAACTTATGTCAAATAATTTGCAATGATTACACACAAAAATTAATTGTAAAGACTTTCTTTCAAATCCTAAGAATAGTCTCCGTTTAAATTTTTGACTATTAGGGCCTACTGTTTTTAGGTTTAATTGTAAATATAGTTATTTTTTTAATATAAATATTATTATTGCTGAATTCACTACAAAATGAAATTAAGCTAACCTTGTGCTTCCTGCAGTCTGACAATATTAGAAATTTCAAGCTTTAAGTTAGCCAAGGCAAGGCGATGGTCTTCTCTAGTCGCTACATCCTGTCTATTTCTTTGCTTATTCATTAACTTTGTTATACACTAAATCTAGGTTAACCATGTATGTTGATGGAATAGCTAAAATATAATTCCAATTTCGACCAAAGTTTGGAATTTTACTGAAACATTTAAATGCAGCCACATCTCTGTTGTGCCTCTAGGGGCATAGCTAGGAATTTCCATCGTTTGGGGGCCAGGGGGCTTGACATCTTTGGAGGCCGATGCATTTTGCGTAATATTTAATTTAATTAATTAAAAAAGCGCTAATTTGCTCCCCCCCCCCCCTTAAATGGGGGCCCGGTGGATTTTCAAATTTCCCCCCTCCCCCCCCCCCCCCCCCCCCCACAAACAAGTGATGTGAGATTGTAAAACTCTTTGCAATAGATTTAAAAACTCGATAAAAGAGAAAATTATATCATCAATGACAGTCAATTTCTTTCCTAGCAGTCGGAGGTTCGTTTCATTCATTTGTGTGAGATGCCTAGCATGTCAAACAATTTTTTAGCCTGCTTTAAGTCATCGCCAACCGTTGAATCTTCCTGTTTCTCAAAAAAAAAATAAAAAAATTTAAGAGCTTAAAAAAACGAGCCATAACAATTAACAAACCCCTTTCGAAATTCCAGCGAACTTTAGTTTACAACAAGAGTCTAACACCTTTTTCATCATTTGTTTCATAAACTGTTGAAAGATGCGCTTATTTGCGGCATAGGTTTGTATTTTATTTACAGTTTTATAATTAGATTCATATAGAAATGAAATTGCGGGCTAAGCTTTTCTTGTGTATCATAACTCACAATGTGAATAGTAAATAGATTTGTTCTTTATTCTATATTACCTATAAAGTCATTGTAGCGTCCAACCACTGATGGTTTCCTATATGTCCTCAGAAGCTACATAACTAGATAATTTTGAAATAATATTTCATCTCTAACAGAAAAAAAAAGTATTTTTGTGTTACATATGTTTTAAAATAAATTTAGTTTTAATCAATTTTTCAACATTATAAGAATTTTCAAAAAGCTATGCATTTTTCTAAGAGGCCACTAAAGCATATCCTGCTTTGCCGTTTTTTGTTTTTAATATTGTTTTAATTGTAGATTTTTATAATTGTTCGTGAATATTCTTAAATTATATCTGGATATCGCTATATATTCGTGAAGCCGACTTGGTTTCATAACCTCATCTGAAAATGCGATCAAAGTAGAACATACTGTTTTTCTAGTGGAAATTCACTAAATCTCAAGGAAATATTACATGACATACCAGTGAGATTTCGTAACAACATTTTATCAACGTTTTTTGTTTTTAAAAAGTTAAATTATTCTATTAAATATTACCAGAATTGTTTTTTTTTTTTTTTTGCAATTAACATTTACATATCAATATATTGACATATGTAGATAAAATAAACTATAATCTAAAAGGCGTATTACCTAGTTTGTTTATCAAATCTTCAACATTTATACGCGCCAGATCCAAGGACATTAATACTCTCCGATCACAGCAAAAGAGTAAGAATTTAAAAATAGAAAATGGGATTCCCGAACTCCTTTTCTAACGCTGTTTCTGTTCTTAAATTAGAAGCAAGTTATTTATAATTTGTCTATATTTAGTTTCCCAGCTTAAAAGTTGAAGAATTTTTTAATTTGTTTTGTTTCAGAGCACCTTAAATTTCTTCTTTCCGCCTTTATGTCCAGCGCCCCCTTACCGCCCCATTTTGTGCTCAGCGCCCCCCTACCGCCCCTTTGGCTCTCAGCGCCCCCCAAAATCTCGAAAACGCCCCCTAGGGGGCGATATCGCCCCCGTTGAAGACCACTGGTCTAGACCAACCACATCTCACATCCGTCTTATAGTTTTACAATCCATCTTTTGCGTAAAACTATTGTAGGCCTACTATTATTGGCTTGAAAGAAAGTCTTTGCAGTGTTACTTCTTAGATGGTTACGTTCAGACATTTAATTATGGAATTAGTATACATTCATTATGGCTTTAGTACGAAACATCAAGTGACGCAAATCTCTACGTTATAGGGTAAAATAGGCACTTTGTGACAAAGTAAAATGGCAATTTTTTTCTTATTACACTTAAATCATTGCATTAGTTTTCTAAAGAAACGTTTCCGTGGGGCACCTCTGTTACGCCGAAAAAATATTCTTCGTCCCCCATACGAGATACATGCCCTGCCCAGCCTGACTGTCGGACTATAAGAAGTTCATAACCGCTTTTGTCATCCATCCATCCATCCCAGTGGTGCTACAGCCCGTGGAGGGATATGGACTGCTTTTACAGATCTCTCCATTCAGATCTCTCCAGGGCCTTGCGTCAACACGCCCTAATTCCAAGCTTTTTACCGAGGTTTATAATTAAATCAAAAGAGGCTGCATCGTACGCAAACTCGTTGACCGCTAGATGGATATCATGTTTAGTGTGAGCAAGTAAGGCGCAGAGAAGCTGTGTTATGAACATTTCCTTTGTTTTGGTACAGGACAGAAGACACCGAAGCATGAACACATGGTAATAATTCACCAGCAAAATAATAATAATAATAAGGCTTGTCTTCGAGTCCGAAAATTAATGAGGATTGCAGATGTGACCTACATATTTTGCCACATACAGGGCAAGCATAACCATTGTCCGCGGTGATCGATTAAGATTTTCTTTTAGCGTCTGCGTCTGTCCTCGGCAGCAGATTTTATTTTGGTCTCAAATGTGTATCCGCGTCCTTTGGTATAGATGGAATTCTTTAAGTCCGACAGTTACGCTGGACATAGCAGTATCCTGTATGGGAGACGAATCTCAGACGAACGTATGCCAAAGGCAGTCTTTTTTGGTGAGCTAAAAAGGGGTCGACGTAACACCGTAACGCTTAAAAGACCAGTTTAGGCGCCAACTTGCCTTAGCTGACATAGAAGATAGCACAGAACGAGACAGCTGGAGGTCACCAGCAAAATAAACAACAATGTAAAAGGTATCTACACCACTCTACGCAATTAAAGAGTAAACAATTTATTAAGCACTTAAAACACAATAACTAATCATACATCGGCACATTTAATTTCATACTTCTCTTTCATAGTTCAAATAATAAATCAATCCACAATAAGATGGTGCGCAAATGTTTAATTAGGTCTATTGATCCTTTAGAACTCGTTCTTGTTTGCAAAGAAATATTTTAGTGTACTGCGGTAAGCCTAGTGACGTAAGCAGCGTTTTTCCCGTTTACGTCATGGAAAATTTTCATTCATAAAACATTCTAGCCAAAATTAATTTTTCGATAATGAGGCATTTTCAAACCGATATAACGGTCGACCTCGAGTTTTCCCGATGTGGCCAATGAGTTGAGAATTTTTTTCTCACTATTATGCACATACCGTGAACTTTTAAAGAAAATCGTTAGAGCCGTTTTCGAAATAAAATTTATATATATATAAATATATATACATACATACATACATACAAGAATTGCTCGCTTAACCCTCAAAGTGCATACAAAATGGAATTACAATTCTGATGTTTAGAGGCTAAACTACCACACGCGTTTTAAGGGTTAAGAGTATAGGATATATATATATATATATATAGTGGTGCCATATATGTATATATATGTATATTGTGAGACACTAAGTTTGTATTATTAGTTTGTAAAGAGACATGCTATATCGACGGACTTTGAACGCGACTTAAGTGACGTCATGACTTAGCTGAGTTAGAGATTACTTATGTAAATAAAGTCAGTTGGTGCTAGGATTTCATAGGGATACCTTGGTTTATAGACAGAGACTTGACTGTGGCCTTTTCAGTAGAAAACCATCATCTGTGTTTTACAACGGTTTAGACTTAGCGTCTTGCGTGTTAATTTGTTTCTCGCTGTCCATAGCTTTCTTAATCACCGTCTGTCTCCAACTAGTGCGGTCTAGGGCAATGTATTCCCAATGGTCAGTATCAATGTTTACTGTTTTTAAATCGCGTTTTATTACATGCGTATGAATCCCTATAATTAAATTCCGAAATGATAGAGCGCCCTTCACATGACTTGCATTTCTTTACTTTCCAATTTCTCATTCACCATATACATTGAGAACACTCTTGTGACAATTTAAAAAAGCATATCGGAGTCCAGATAGTAATCAGAACAGTACCAAACTAGTTTGCTTAAACATTGTTGCGACAGTTCGTGCACAAAAGCTTAAGTCAATGCGAAGGTTGAGCTTGTTTCTGTTTCACCGTATTATGAATTCTCATGACAGTCTTTGCAAGAGGACAGCAAATGTCATCTTTGGCATCAAGTTTTTTTTCTATATTTAGACTTGATTACTAACAGGCTGGAAAACACGTGTTGCAAAACTATATTATTACGTAATGAACAGACAACTTGGGATTTGACTGCAATCACTTAACCCAAATTTGTGTAACTAACATTGAATAAAAATCATTTATCGCTGCATCGCTTACTAATTTCTGTGATTTATTCCGAACATCTTCAAATTTGACTAATAATAAATTTTATTTCGCATGCGAGTAAGTACTTTTACAAAAAATATTATTTTATTCGTTTGTAGGCCCAATGCTATTTTTCCTCATGCTGACTGGATAAGATTGGCAACATGTTTTTTTATTCACTAATTTAAAGTTTCATTTTAAAATAATCGAAAATTTTCATACATATCGAAGAGTGTTGCATTTGATCCCCGGAGGAAGTGTTTCATTGAAGCTTGTAATTCTTGTAGTTTTTAATTTTCGTCTATGAATCATACAATAAATTTAGGCGGCACTTTGATACCAAACGTTGAAATTCACAAATACAAGCAGACTTGGAACACCATTTATGTAGACGCCACAAATATTTTTAAAGAGATTTTATACTTTTCCAAAAATGAACCAAAAACATTTCTTGTGTCCTCTTGTAGTCGATCCAAGAGGTTTGCAAAATAGATTCTCGTCTTTAAATTAGAATTTTTTTCCTGTTCCCAACAATGTCGGAAAAGTTCGAATGTTTGTTATCAAGATGACGGTACCGTTATTTTGGCTTCATACATTTAGCTTATAGAGCTTAGTTACAAATCAAGTCCTGGCGTTTTTCAGTTCCTGCTTGAGGTAAAACAATAGTGAAAAAAAAATCATTGTAATTTCTTTTCTCAACGTTCTGTAACGATTAGAATGTTTGAAATCTTTCCGATTCAATTATCTATCTTTGAATAGCAATACTAGGAGTTAATTCGAATTATATAGACAAATAAATCCATATTTTAGATGGTTGTAACTGACTACTAGTTAACTCCTGCCTTAGAATGTAGCACTAGAATGTATTTTTTTTTAAAAATATTTTCATTACACTAGCATGTAGTGTTTATTATCAGATTGAAATAAATATTTAAGCAATGTCAATGCTGTTATTGCTACAATAAAAACATATATGTATACAGGGGCGTAGCTAAGGATTTATGGCCCCGGGGGATTGACTTATTTGGGGTCCCTTGCATTTTGACATTCGACATCATGACATGGGATAATGTACTTAATAAGTATATAACCCTACATTCAAATTGCTACAGTATATCAGTAAAATTAACAAGAAATAATCATTAAGAATCTTTAAATGAATAATGCACAAATGGTAAATCTCAATTCATATCGCTTCACGTCTTGCTTTCTGTGCAGCAAAGGCATCTATAACATCATCTAGCCTACATTTATAGTGTCTAGTATTTGTGACTTCACTGAAATTAAAGCCATGCTTAGCATTTCTTGCGCCATTGTGCTCATGAGATAGTTTTTGATGAACTTGAGCTTTGAGAATGGTCTCTCACGTGACGCAATGGAAGTGGCCTGAGTTAGCAGTTTTGATTGGATGGTGCCAGCTTCCTAAATTGGTGATTGTGGCACTGGTTTGTTGATGAAAAGTGCTCGTGCATCATTGGCATGATTGAACAAGCGATTTTCCCTGTATCTCATCATACAAACTGGAAAAAGTAATACAGTTTTTCATCAGCGTGTCATCATCCATAGACTCCAAGAGGTGTCTTGGTTCAAGAAACCCAAAGGTGTCCACATGGTTTTCCAGCCTTTAGAATCTGTCCTTCATCTACATATGAAGTCTGTCAAGCAATTCTGTCACATCACAGTCCTACAGTCCTACATCAGAACGCAACTCTCCATCAAGTCTTTTTTTTCTTCTGATTGTTTTAATTACAGGAAATTCACATAGCATTCACTGCCTTCTTTTGCTCTTTCGATGGATTGGGTGATCAGTTTCGTTAGTTTCTCTTCATTTTGCAGAAAGCATGAAATGGTTTTAATTTCTTCAGCAGACTCCCGTATTTGCAGTCCGGACTTTTGTAGTTTCTTCTGAACTGTATTGATTTAGCGCAGGAGATTTGATCAGAATTCCAGATAAGAAAAAAATTATAATTTTCCACCGCATGAAGAAGAATTTGTGCATTTTTTCTTGTATCCCTTGGTTCACTTTTTGATTCATAAAATTTCTCCAACAGCTTGATGATTTTGTCGAATTCATGTACTGTTCCAAAAAAAGGTGACAGTTGCTGGATCTATCTCAGCAGAATTAAGAGCTGCCAGGTTTGGAAGACCATTACTTGACTCATCATCACTTACATCAGATGTTTTCTCTGACTGTGGTATAAGGTATTCCCCTGGAGTCTCTTCAGCACTACTTCTCTCATCAAGAGACATTTTCACTTCTTCGACTGCAGTAACTTTGTATGAATCATCTGAATAGTGATACTTTTCTTAGAAACATTATAACTATAAGAAACCAAAGTGTACATTCACACCAGACTCACTCATAATTTACATGTGACAAAGTTTGTACCAGATTGTTCTTATTTAATGATTTGATTGCCAGGGGAACAAAAGAGTGTTTGTGTCTGTTTGTCTTTGCTATCGGTGTCTTGTATCTCTTTTGTGATGGTAAAATCACAAAATCCTGACACAAAGGGTGATTCTTTATTTCGAGGATCTTGTATGCTTTTTTATAGATGTTTGTCTCAAACAACTGCCCAAATGGGGTTTGTTTTTTGCCAATGATTTTGCCAGCAGCATTTAGGATTCTATAAAGTTTATTTTTATTTTTAATGCTCAGATTGCCATACCAGGCAGTGATATTGAAACTTAAAATATTGCAGATCAGGCTTCTTCTTTAATGATAAGAATGATGAAATAAACTACCCTATATACCAAGTTACTTCCTGAGAGTAACACGGCAATAGTCACCGATATGGAAGTTACTCCTTGAAATTGAGAGTAACCCCGCACGGAAAGTGTTAATAATCTGTGTGGAATACATACAGCATGGTCACTAACTTATATAACAATGTGAAAAGCAGGGACGTAATATTTATTTTTTTTTTAAACAAATTTCGGACACTCATTTGGGGGATCCCCTCATGTGGGGGCCCGGGGGATCTTCAAATTCTCACCCTCCTCCCCCACCCTAGCTACGCCACTGTATATATATATATATATATATATATATATATTTGGTTTAATTCTTGATTGCATTATTCTTTTTTTTGTGTGTATATTTCCAGGTAAATCTGCACTGAGATATGCTAAATAAGGAATTAATATAATCCGTTGAAGTCAGCCTATAAAAATCAACAATAAATTTTGTCTTTAAAAATACAAAATGGCTGGTGTTATTAAATACAGAAGGGAATTAATTATATATTAAACAGGGCCGGATTTAAAGGAGGACAGGCGGGTCTGCTAGTTATTTTCCCTAACCTTTTTCTTTCGCATTTTTACGGTAAAAATGTCGTGATTAAAAAGTGTGTGCTTGTAGCACGGCTGAAATAAGTAAATACGGCTACTAACGGTGCGTCTTCCACAAACTAACAAAAAATACCTTTTTTTAATACTAAAATTTACATATTTTATTAAATATTTTTAAAACGAACATGAGATTCAACAGTACAGAACTGTATTTCTTTCTTCTAAAATTTAGCATGCTTTTAGATATTAATATTTTCCTTCATTAAGTGGATCTTTATTAAAGCTTTCAAAAAAAAAAAATTGTGGGGTCCCCAAAAAATCCTGCTCCGGGGCCTCACATAGGCCTACTTAATCCGGCCCTGTATATAAATAAATAAATAGATAAATAAATATATATATATATATATATATAGTTTGAGAGAGAAGAAGATAATATAGAATGATATATAGTAAGTGGAATAGTGATAGTGATACAGAGACATTGGCCAGGGATATAGAGAGACACTGAAGTGGTACGGAGTCAGTGACTGGGATACAAATAATGGCACAGAGAAAAGTAGAACTTTTACAAAAACCACTACAATTTCATAATTTAATAATGAAATATATTTTATTTGTGATAAACAAATACGGATTTTTAAACACGCTATTCGGTTTCGCAAAGCTTTGACAACCTTAATTAACAAAATGATGACGTTACCATTTAATTGTAAAGTAGCAAGACAAACCAATAAATATTTAGAGCTTCACCTATCGATAAACACAAAAAAAAAATATGTCAATCTTGTTAGGACAGGGGTGGGCAGCCTACAACAGAAAAAGGCTGCATTAAACATTTGTGGGAATGGGGGGCCGCAAATATGTATATGAACTATGTAATTACAACTCAGAAAAATACGCTAGCTAACTGTGTATATCTTTTAATTCACATTTATACTGTGTTATACATTTACATTTCATTATTTTTTACACTCCTCCCCATTGAGGAGTTACAACAAGAGCCACTTCTGAAACTAATTTTACGAAAAAAAAAAATTTGATTTGTTCTTTTTACACCACAACATTATACCAAAATGTAAAGTTGTAATTAATGTGAAGTATTTAACTGTTTGCACTTGGGCATAATGTTCCTGAACTGTAGAACTAGCTTACTATTTGTTCTCCCTCGTGACGGCTTTAAAATTACAGTCTGTCAGCATCGACCTGTGTTTACACTTCTTTATTTTCAAAAAAAAAAAAAAACAATGCTCGTTCACTGATGTTTGTGGATCCAAATAATGTGAAAGTTTAACAGCAAAGTTTTTTTCAATGTGGAAATACAGCCTCTGGCACCCATAAAACTCCCGCGGAAAAACTGACTGGAACTTCTCTTTTAGGTCTTAATTTGCTTGAAGGTATGTCCTCTACAACTGAGCTGAGGGTATTGAAAACTGGTTACTAGCTCTTGGCGTCTTAAAATTTGCTTTCGATTTCACAATGAAGTTTTGTACTTTTCAACCATTTTACTTTTTAACAAAGGAAAATGACAAAACATGTTTTCAATTGCTTGCCCGGAGAAATGGGGTAGCTTTGTTTGAAAAGATTTAACATGTACACACATTTCATGTGGAAACAACCCACTGCAAGACTCCCGATGTAAAAAGTGAAGTCTTTCTTCCACTCTTCATTAGAAATATTAGTCACAGTCAATGTCATGTTTCCAAATCCTTATGTACTTCTAGGAACAACCTGTGTTTACGTCTCTTAACTCCGATAGGTTTCATTACTACTTTCATTATGTCAGTAATATATTCGATATGCGAAAAAATTCCCGTTAAGAGTTTATGGTTGGGATATTGTTCTATATTTCTCAGTTAAATCACGAGGTCCATCAGTTGTTACACGCACTCTTGTTCCAAGCCAACTCAACACTTTCAACACAGTTCTTCATAACATTGAATTAAGTTTGGCTTGAGTTTGTGTCTTTGACTGAATGTTTTGAAATAGTGCCAATAAGAATAATCTTCGTCTACTTCAAACTTTTTAGAATGACATGCAGAGACAATGTTTCTTTAGCCTCTTCCTAATAAGTGATAAGAATCAGAACTTTCTAAATTATTTACTTTTAAATATATTAGCATTTTTTTATATATGTATAACCTGTGGGCACACTTGATTTCTTAGGTATTCCGCGGGCCGCATTAAGGACTCCGGCGGGCCGCATGTGGCCCGCGGGTCGTAATTTTCCCACCCTTGTGTTAGGATGTTGAAAGTACATCCATGCGCCTTACCGAAATGAAATGGTAGACTTTTACTACAGTTTTGAATATCGTAAACAATCTAAATAGTTACAGATAGCTATAAAAATGTTACCAAGCATGCCTGCAACAAGACATTTCTTCAACTTCTGAAAACTTGATAATAGTTGTGTGATGGGATTTTTTTTTGTGTGTGACTTTATGGTCATTTCTTTTTCTCCTACTTTCTCTAACTCGACTCTCTCTTCTTTTTTCTCTTCTCGTTCTCTCTTCTCTTTCTTTCTAAATCTCACTCTTTTCTCTTTCCTACCTTTTCTTTTCTCTCTTTCTCTAAAATCTCTTTCTCCTCTCTGTTTTGATAAATTCTCTTTCTCCGCTCTCTTTCTCTGAATTCTCATTTTTCTCTCTCTCTTTCTCTGAATTCTAATTTTTCTCTCTCTCTTTCTCTGAATTCTCATTTTTCTCTCTCTCTTTGAATTCTCATTTTTCTCTCTCTCTCTTTCTCTAAATTCTCTTTCTCCTCTCTCTCTCTCTCTCTCTCTCTCGACACAACAACAAACACCAACAACAAACACCAACAACAAACACCAACAACAAACACCAACAACAAACACCAACAACAAACACCAACAACAAACACCAACAACAAACACCAACAACAAACACCAACAACAAACACCAACAACAAACACCAACAACAAACACCAACAACAAACACCAACAACAAACACCAACAACAAACACCAACAACAAACACCAACAACAAACACCAACAACAAACACCAACAACAAACACCAACAAACAAACACCAACAACAAACACCAACAACAAACAACAACAAACAACAACAACAACAACCTTCTTATTGCACGTGTCCGTTCTTATCGCCTTTCAGTGGGTCAAGGAACTTTTCTTCCGGAAGTGATTCATCTCGTTGTAAGACAAACACACACACACACACACGCACACACGCATCCTGATAAATAATTAAACCGATGAGCTTTGACCTGTTTCTGTTCACATTAAATAAAGCATTCAGGTTTAAAGCTAGTCACTGTCTCAAACTTATTTATTAAACTCATGTTTCATTTCATATACAACACGCAACGAGAAAACCGTACAAGTTGCTCCTTCCATAGTGCCGAGATCGGATCGGGTTTTCTGAATCAGCGATGAAAACTTTGAATTTAAAAGGGTTTTAAGTCGCTAATTAACTTGCAAGAGCAGATTAAATGAAAAATACGCGTTCGATGTAAAAAAAAAAAGTAAAGTTCCCTTTTCAGACCATGCGGTCTATAGGGTACATTATGTTAAGGTCATCTGTGTCTTTGGCCAACGGTTAACGAGCAGGGTGTCATGTGACCAGCACAACGACCAATCGATTTTACTTTCCCCAACTCATGTCAGGTACCCATTAGAATTGGGTGGACTCGGAGACGCCTTCAAAATTTCGAAATTCAAAATCCTAGTCTTCAACGAGATTCGAACCCAGGACCTCAAGTTTGGAAGCCAAGCGCTTAACCACTCAGCCAACGCCCCCCCCCCCACGCATACGATGTAGACCAAATTATCTTATTTTTTAAAAGAGCATCTTGTATTCTTAAGATAGAATAGTTATACCGACAGGCTAATGTGATTCTATTTGACGTAGAAGACAATGGAGGAGAAATTAAGCTTGGTAACATGAATGACCAGATGAAATTATGTTCTGTACTTAGTATCAAGTGTACCACACGATACGCTTACAATCCTACTTGTACCCAATAACTGGCTCCTGGTATCCAAAAATAAATTGTTCGACTTTCCTGGTACAACGATGTCATTTCTATTTGAGTGCTAGATTGGGACGATGTCTTGATGTTACGATGAAATTGTGTTGATCAGACAATGCGTTTCTGAAGTTACAATTCCGCATGGATTTTTACTTCCAATAATGGGTGAACACTCAAATAATATCGTTAGGCCCGGAGATTCAAATGTAAACTATTAATTCAAACAATAAAGATCCTTCAACAATAAATACAAAGCTTTTATTCTGGAACTAGGAATCACTTTAATGAAATATACACACAGTACATGTACAATTCAATTTAATGAAACAAATTTACTGTCTTTGTTTCCGCTCTCAACTGACCATCACCGTTCTTTAAAATACTATTTATCCTCTACCTGTTACCATATCTGGAAGCAATTAACCTCGCTCCTGTTATGGTCATGGAATTAACTTTCCGCTTCTGTGCCAAGAAAGCACGCTTTTTTTTCCCCCAAAAAATCGTCACCAGGCTTCAGAAATATAAAAATAAATTTAATGTAACAGCTGCTGTATGCTACGTGACATCTGGTAGGAGAAACGTTCCATTCAGGAGCCAAGGGATATTCACTAGTTGACCCCCACTTTTCATTCATACCTAAATAGCTTTCATTTTATGAGGGTGTAGATGATATTATTTTAACGATGTTAACGCTTTATCTTCATAATTATTTTCCACATTCTGAGAGAATTGTTCAATGGTGCCATACAGGATGAAACAGGGTGGAGGACACGCACTAACCATGAGATATATCAATTATATGAAGACCCACCAATAGTGACCGAAATAAATAAAAATGAACAGACTACGTTGGGCAGGTCACATTAAAAGAATGTCAGATAACAGAGTAGCGGAAATTATATACAGGCAAAAACCAAAAGGCAGACGACCCAGTGGCAGACCCCGAATGCGATGGATTGATGATGTAGAAGCAGATCTGCAACAGCTTGGAGTTAGGGCGTGGAGACGAAAGGCCCAGGAGAGATCTGAAAGGATGTGTTGAAGCAGGCCAGAGCCCTCCATGGGCTGTAGCACCACTGGGATGGATTGATAGATGGATGAGAGAATTGTTCATTTTTGACATTTCTGCAGTCTGCCCTGTTATGATTAAACTTCTATCACATTTTTGTTTGTAATCAAAAAACGTTACGTTTGATATATAATTAAAGGTGAATGCATGCTCTTTTGTTATATAACACAAATTGAAGTTAATAAAAACGAAAAAATCAATTGAATTTAATGGAGTCAAAGGAACGATAGTATCGCTATGGAGAGAAAGAGTTAAAGAAATATAGTTATAACTATTAAGAAAAAGCGTTACTTGATAAAACAGACCAACGTAAATTCTACTAATATAGTAGAGTTCTTACGGAATGGGTCGAGTTTAAAGTTCTCTTCGTTCCTTGAACCTCGAACAGAAGATCTAAACTGTCCAATTCTCCCATCGTCATTAGTCTACATCTCTCTTGCGTAACTACAAAACTTTGATGCCAAACTGACTCATTGACCCAAACATCATTCCCTGTAGCACATCCCAGTTGAACAAGGTTCAGGACGCGTTTGAAGTGGTCAAGTTCTGCCTTGAAAGACTCGTCTTGGGAGTTTAATTTTTCCTCAAAAATTTTCAAAAAATGATCATACACGATATAATCCAGAACACTAAATCTTCTATGAGACTGAATGTACTCCTCATCAAAAGTTAACTTTTCCTTTTTTTTGTTGACATTGTTTGGTATGTAGATTATATCCTCCATTTCCCAACAGAGCGCTCGCCTGAGTAATAATAAGCTCTCCTCAAAGTATTCCATAATCATGACAAGCAGGAAATCTTTTTCCAGACCAAGCAAATATTGCTTTAAAGTTTCATTGTTACGAAGATGCTCTTCTCTGAAGCCAAGATCTTCCGCTTGCTTGTTTCTGGTATAGGTGAAGTGGTTTTCTTCTTTGGTGAAATTGTAAGGGCTTGACAGGAACGAATAAATTGACATGGAATTGTTCAAATCTGGGAAATCTTTGACAAGACTGATGTCGATGCGGTAATAGAAAAAGGATGAAAGAAACTGCTGAAAAGGTTCCCGCAGGATGGATATGTACACCGTGTTTTCTGGCATAATAGAGCGAAAGGCGGTCTTGTTATACACACAATGGTAGAAGAGGAGGTTGTACTCTTGACGACCATCTGTCAGCGGGCAGATCATTTCTTTCACAAAATGTTCATTGGGCTTTGTGATGTAGTTGTAATAGGGATGGCCTTTCAGGAAGTTCGGCAGAGCTGCGGTCAGATTGTTGGCTAGTCCGAAGTTGAGAAGAATGTTAGAAACGGTGGAGCTTCCGGTTTTGTGAGTCTTTATGAATGCGATATTTCTGACGGGAAGACATTTAGCTTTGTTAAGAGTCATTTCTCTGTTGTGCATTGATAAATGTCCTACAGGATGAGACCACGTAGGGATCAATGAATCGACCTTAATTCTCGAATAAATCAAAGTGGATAGTATCAGGAGAAGGATGAAGAATCTGTAAACATAAAAAAATAATAATCAAAACAGGTTAGTCATTAAGACTAAGACTAAGACTAAGACTTGTTTATTGAATCCTATGGAAATATGTTGTGATTACAAGGACTCTTTTCTCATTTAAAGACAACACAACAGAAACATACACATAAATAAAACAGACACAACATAAAGAGTTCATTAAGCGACTACACACAGGAATCTTGGTCCTTTTCATTTTTACCTGATCAAAGGGTGGCGTTGATATAGTCTGACCGAGTAAGGTACGAACGAGTTTTCGTACCGCTTTGTTCTTGTCTTGATTAACAGTAGTCGCCCACTTCGCGACGACTTGACGTTGTTATGATGGAGCGGGTGGCTGTTGTCTTCCACGACTTTTTCGATTTTTCTTTGACACTTTTGTTAAAAAAATTCATTTAAACATGGTAATGTTGTAAGTGTGATTTTCGATGCCCTTTTTATGATGTTTTCTAGACGGCGCAACGGTTTAGATGGAGCGTTGTTTTGCCATTAAGTTATTTCGTATGTTAGCAGATTTTGCATAGTCGCGCCGTAAAAAGTATCTAGGATCTTCTTATTTTGTTTAAATCTATTGAGTTTGTATAGAAAAAAATATCACTGGGCTGTTTTCTATGTCAGAGTTCCCAAGTGGTTGTGCAACAAAATCTTGTCATCAATGATGACACCTAGATATTTATATGCCTTCATTTGTTCTGCAGTTCGTCTGTCGTTAGTTTTTTGTTTCTAAAATCTATTATAAGTTCTTTAGGTTTTGTGACATTCAGTTCTAGAAAGTTGTCAGTGCACCAGTTTGTAAACTCTTCTATCGAGCTTCGATACTGAGTTTCGTCTTCTGAAATAAGAACGACTATGGCAGTATTATTAGCGAATTTAATGAGTTTAACTGAGTCATAGATGCTTCTTATGTCATTAGTGAAAAGAGTGTACAATACAGGAGAAAGTACACAACCTTGTGGAGCACTCGTACATAGTACTCGAGTTAACGGTTTGGTGTTGTTGACTTTAACATACTGGGACTGTTGGGTTAAAAAGTTTAGAACCCATGCTTGTACGTAAGGGCTGACATTTAAGCTACTCAGTTTCTTCATCATTAGACTACTCAACCGGCGGTGTAGCGTACGCCGCTATTTTGCAGGGCCGCACTTTTATAGGACCCGCGCTAATTCAAGGTGTATACATTATTAAATTAAACATTTTATAACTTAAAACAGATTTCCCGCACCCTCCTGTCGATTTACCAGGAGCTCCTAGAAATCTCCCGAAATTTCAAAATATACAAAAAAAGTTCTTAAAATATACGGAAATATATAAACGAAAAATGTCATTTTGGGGTATCATTCAATATGGAAAACGCCAGTCCTACGCGCGATAAATAAAAACGGCACTATGCATTAGCCGTAATTGTGTAATCTGGTGAAAGAAGCTTCTCGCGCCTCAAACTAATGAAGAGTTATTTGAGATCAACTATTCTCAAAGATATATTGAAACAGTTGGTAATTCTTGAGCGTGATCTATGTAGGAAACAGAATTATTATGATATACTGTATGACTTTGCTATACGCAAGGATCGTAAAGTAATTCTGTACGTTGTAAAGAATGAATAAAATGCATAAACGAATTTATTTTCTAATACAAACTCTTAAATTTCACAAATTATCAACTTCCCTACCTAAACTTGGCCCCGCGATGTCCGTTTCGCATAGGGCCCCACAATGGTTAAGTCCGGCTCTGCTATTTAGTGACGGGTGAATATACATAGAAGATTACTTGTTCTCTTTCCATGACTTCTTGGTCACAATGGTCAAGTCCGGCGCTGCTATTTAGTGTTTGTAAAATGTTTGTAAAATGTTTTACATGTTCCGGATGTTCCTTCAGAGTTGAAGATAGTTTACTTCTTAGTCCAAACCTCCCGCATGACATGGGGGATGAGAGCGGGCAGGGTTTGACAGTCCAGCGCGCAGCCATCTGTTGAGACATGTGAATACTACTTTATCCCCCCCCCCCTCTTGTTTTGTAGTGGTGTTACTAACCGCAGAAATAAGAGAGTGATCTTTCCTTTACTTCTTGCTCGTCCAAACTGTTGAGGGAAGAAGAGAATTATATATATAGATGTGGCTGTATGGTATTGAAAGCCGAAAGGAAATCTACGAAGAACACTTGTGCATATGTTTTGTGTGTATCGAGATGCTTATAAAGCTGGTCCCAGAGCAATAGAATTGCATCCTCCGTTACTCTGGCTGCTTCATATGCAAATTTGTGATGGTCTAGGCTTTTATTGACTTTAGCTACAAGTTGTTGATGCTTACATTTTTCAAAACATTTCATAACTATAGGTGTTAGTGCTACTGGGCGGAAATCATTTAAGCAATCTATTTTTGGTTTCTTCGGCACTGGTATCATTTCTGAAGTTTGCCAGATGTGTGGAATTACGCACAATTGTAACGAGTGGTTAAAGATGTGAGAGAACATGAAAGAGATTTGTTCCGCACATAGCTTGATCAACGTGCCACTAATTTTATCTGGCCCAGAAGCTTTTGTTACGTCTACTCTTCTAAACAATAAGGTCACCTCATCTTCAGTTACAAAATTGATTTAGGGTTTTTGTTTTTCTTTGGTCAGAGTGTTAAAAATTTCTCTGTGTAGATCAACAAAATCTTCTTTGTCGAAACGAGAATAAAAATGATTTAGTTCGTTGTCGAATTTCTCCTAATCATCCACTGAAAATCGTTCTTGTCTATAATCCTTCCCAGCATGCTTTTGTGTTGTTACTTCTAAAGAAATTCTCAATTTTTTTCTTTGTATGTTTTTTTCCCTTCATTATTGATTTTTTTCAGCATTTATAAATTCAGCATTTTTTAGCATTTATAAACTCTTCGTTGCTAGCCTTATATTTTGTTTTCTTTTCAATAATAAGGTGTTTGATTTTTTTTTGGTCATCTAGGGTTTATTGTTTACATAGACTTGTATTGTTTTTGTTGTAATTATTAACTCCTCTCAGATTAATAAATACGAGTAAACAATATCTGTTAGTTCGCTTTATGTCTAATAAGCCATGCCATAATATTCACTAGAATGATAGTTAATGACATGTTAGTCAATAACGAGTTAGTCATTAGCAAGCAAGCTAGCCATTATCCCGGCCATCATGTGTATACCAGGCCTGGTCTGGCGGAGCGGTTATCACTTGCAGGAGAAGAGATAAAGGCGAGAAATTGGCTCTGAACCAGTACGTTTCAAGCAGGAGGGTCTCTATAGCCTTGGCTGGCCACTCACCTACGAGAAGTAAAACTCTAAATTCAACCCTCTGCTGCTTTGCAGCTATACCCAAACATGGGGAACGCTTCGGGAGTCGACCCTGAAGTAAACACAAGAGCCGGCGACCCTCAAGCAGCTTGCAGCAAACAAAGCTACATCCTGTCAGAACCTGCACGCTGATCCCAAATATTTGAACCATGAGTGAAGGCTAGGAGTTGGACTGGTTCTCAGAGACGCGTGCCATTGAAAGCATTTTATAGGTAATGAGGGGCTTAAAACCACTTCCGGCGTTAATCAACCTTGCGGAGTCTAAAGTCCAAACACAGTACGACAACATACTCACAAGTACAAATTTCCCTCCAAATGTTCGTAAAAGAAAATGGAAGGAATGCACAAAGAACGAGGCGCAATACCAAAACAATTTCTGTTTTTAAAGTTTAACTCTTTCTCTCCTAACTGACGATACCAGCGTTGATTCCATCAGAATGTGGTAAATAATTACGGAGAGAAAGAGTTAATCAAAGTTGTATATAATATCGCTGAAAAGATTTTTGGCTGTAACATTTCTAGACTAGAATATCAATCAGCTACATCAATGTTTCTCTAGAAATATGCATTTAGTACTGGCTGTAGTCGAGACATCTTTAAAATACAATTTAAAAACATGACCAGCTAAATTCTGTCTCTAAAGGGGACTTGAACCCAGACGTTTTGACAAGTATCCAAGCTTCCTATCACTTAAGCTTGTCCAGAGTATAAAAACATTTTTTAAATCATATAAGAATGATCCGTACCTACTAGACTTAAACACTTTGAATAAGTTACATCAAATTCCTGGGATTTCTTTTACAGAAAGAAACGATAGTTGTGTATTGTAATATACTGGTAGTTTGTAGAGAATGTGAATATGTATATAAAACAAAACAGACACAAAAAATAACAATTTACTTACTTTAATGCTTTTTTTTGTCGTTTGAACATTCTGTTTAGAATCTGAAACAAAATTGGAGTTGAAACAAAGATTTCAAAGATAGTTTTTTTTATTACTTGTCTACTAAAATTAAGATAATTAACGAAAGAAAAAAAAAATCACCAATTAGCTGCCAAAAATTTAGAGTATAGCATCCATCCTTATTTCCAAGTTGTTTTGCTAAGAAATTTTTTCAAAAAGAATTTACATATTCTTATATTCCATTTGATCCATTCCAAATTAGTAACAAAAAAAAAAAAAAGATAAATAGTTCGATAGAATACAAATCTACTCTTTATGTAGTCACACCATCCAATACAACGTCCGCTATTCCATTCCTCCACAACTCCTTTAAAAAGTTAATAGAATTTAAAAAAAAAAGAATATTCATTTAAATGTTTGCAAAAGATTCTTAATCAAACTCACTCGGCTCTTGAAGAAATAGACCCGCCCTATTGTTGTGAAGTGTTTTAAATCGAAAGATGAAAAGAAAACCGACGTGGCTTAGAACTATATGACACCAAACTTGTCACATCTGTGAGCTATTTTGTAACACCAAAAAAATGCGAAATAAAAAGTCTAGTTTTAAAGCCTGCGTATCATTTACAATATTGACATTTGTTTGTCTTTATGTAATGTAACAACGCTACAGCTGCGGAATAAGCCGTTAAAAAATAGGTAAAGTTTTAATTCAGGATTAACAGAAAGAGGCGAAAGGTGTGTGTGTGTTCCTTGGAGTGTTGGACAGTAGCTGCAAATCAGCTTGATTGATTTTAGAATTTCTATGAAGTCTCAAATTACTAAAATCAACATCCTTTCGTATGGGTTTGTGTGTGCAGGGGGATAGGAGGTCTTCACTAGTAGACATGTTGAGATCCCATGGACTCGAGTAAAAAATATATATCTATGTTGTAAGATACCTGCTTACACCTGAAATTGAAAGAAGAAAAACAATTGATGCACTGAATGTAGTGGCGGGAGAGTCTGGGGTGAAATGAACTAAATTTATGACATACAGCCCTTAAAACGGTGGAAATCGTATCACTGTGTAAGAATTATGTTAAACGCATTTTAATGTAGTATTTTAATAAAGTGTTGGGTATTTAAACCTAAGAAATTAAAACCTGTATCGTAGATAGGCAGGGGAAGGGGCAGAGGCGTATTGAGCAAAACGTGCGCCCGGGGCAATGTAACCTTATTTTCTCCCCCTTCCCATTTTTCATAAACATCACATAGAGAAATAGGCTGCGTGTGGTGCCCCTTTAGGGTGGTGCCCAGAGCATCGTGCCTCCCTTGCCCCCTCACTACGCCTCTGGGAAGGCCCCCCCCCACGGGCCGCTACTTGAAGGCAGGGCCCTAAATGAATGTCCGAAATTATTTTTTTTTTCTTACATTAAATATTAAGCCAACGCATTGTTACCTTGCCACTCATGTTGCTATGTAAATTAGTTTTCAGCGGACGACGTTTTATTTTTTCTGCATCAGATGTGGCAAAATATGCAGCTTGAAACTGATACTTAATATTCAGAAGCAGGGACAATGTCTTTGAATGTGGTATATGCTCGTTGCGTTTTATATTACATTACGTTTGTTATTGTCATTATTATAATCAAAAGTAAACCGTTCAACATCAGGTGCATTTCATATTTGAAAGACTTTTTTTTTAATCAAATCAATTCAATTTTTTAGAAATACAATAACTTTATATTATTTGTATTTTTATACGCTTTGCAACGATTCAAGACTGCAAGGAGTCTTACGTTGAGTTTTACATTGATCAATTTCGTCTTTTAAAGTCAAGCTAATGATTTCTTTATAAGATGGTATACGTAATGTTTGGGTTGATCTATTTATTCAACTCTTTACTGAGAGCTAAGAAAAGTCGAGTGGGTGGATTCTTCGCTGGGCCTTGTTCAAGACGAAAGCCAAATTTAATGATAGTTAAGCTCCCCTTTCAGACCTTGTGATCTATTGGGCGGATGATGTTATGGTCATCTGTTTCTTTGGCCTACGGATAACGAGCAGGGTGTCATATGGCCAACAAAACGACCAACCGTCTTTACTTTCTCCAACTAAAGTCAGGTACCCAAAGAAGCTGGGTGGACTCAGGAGCGCCCTATAAATCCCGATCTTCAAAAACCCAGTCTTTAACGAGATTTGAACCCGGGACCCCAGATTTGAAATCTAAGCGCTTAACCACTCTACCATCGCGCCACACCCCCCCCCCAATTTAATGATAAGGTGATTATAATGAACCAGGCTGCCTTTTGTATTCCATGGCGTGAACAAAACCGAATGACGGACTTGGACTTTGCCGATGACTACTCGGGGCTACAAATAAATGTATACAAGAAATGACGGAGTGCCTAGATAGAGAGGCACCCAAAATTGGCCTCCGCATAAACTTGGAAAATACTAAAATTTTGCGAGTGGGATATAAGGCAAAGGGTGCCCCTGTCAGACTTGGTGACTCAAAGCTTGAAAATTGGGTCTAAAACAAGGAAATCCTATGCCGAACTGGGAGTCGAACACTTAGTGAGGTTGTGACAGAGCGTCGCATGAGGTTTGAGGGACATGTTCTCTGCATGCCAAGAGTTGCGACGACATGGAGACCAATACGAGGAAAGCGCAAAAAAGGACGTCCTCGTATAACTAATAGACGCTACCCCTTCATGGAGGACGTCAGAGCAGTGGACACCAGTGTGTGAGGAGGCTGCAGACATTGCCAGTGACAGATCTTTGTGGAGACAGCTTGCAACCCAATGTGCCGAACGGCGCGGGAGGACTAAAGTAACTAAGTAAGTAAGATTATAATTTGAAAAAATTATATTGGTCAAACCAGATTTTTTTGCTGTGTGGCCAATTAATTAATTATATTTTTTTTTTTCAAAAGATATACGAAAACTGTTAAATTTCTAGGAAAATCGTTAAAGATGTTTTCAGTTTACACGAAGAGTTTGCAAGTTATTAAAAGTAACTGTTAAACCCAATACATGCCAAGTTAGGCCCCCAAAAAACGTTATCTTGAATTGTCTGTCCATTAGTCAAGCTCTCTGCAAAATTATGGTGTAAACTCATCTTCTTGTCCAGTTGTTGTGTTCCGTCTGTCCATTAGTCAAGCTCGCTGCAAAATTATGGTGTAAACTCATCTTCTTGTCCAGTTGTTGTGTTCCATCTGTCCATTAGTCACGCTCGCTGCACAATATTGTGTAAACTCATCTTCTTGTCCAGTTGTTGTGTTCTGTCTGTCCATTAGTCACGCTCGCTGCACAATATTGTGTAAACTCATCTTCTTGTCCAGTTGTTGTGTTGGAAATAAACGGAAGTTAAACTCACCTTCGTCTATACCTCAGTCTGTTGGGGCAAAACACAAGATTTGTCAACAGTATATCTCCATGCTTCTCTGTCTTTTGCCTTGAATAGAACCTCTTTCAATGGCAGGCCCGTCCATTCTTTTATGTTGTCTTCTTTTTTCCTGTTACTGTTCCTGAAGGAAAATTTTTGCGAGCCCTGAAGATCTTGAAATATGGCCATAGAGTTTTAGTTTGCGTTTTTTACTATAGTTAGTAGTTCATCGTGAGGTCCAATCGCTTTAGTAACCCCGTCTCTATCTCTACGTTTGTAAAGCGGTTTTTAAATATCAAATAGCAGATGCCATACTCAACAGAAGCAGAAAGAAGGGTGAAAAAGCAAGGGTGACCTTCATTTTTGTTTACACTGATGTGTGATTCCCTGACTTTGACAATAGATTTCGTGTATAAAGTAAAGTTTCCCCTTTCAGACATTTCTATCTATGGGGCAGATAATGTTAAGATGATGTCATCTGTTTCTTTGGCCAACGGTTAACGAGCAGGGTGTTATGTGGCAAGCACAACGACCAACCGCCTTTACTTTCCCCAACTAAGTCAGGTACCCATTACAGTTGGGTGGACTCAAGGGGCCCTAAAAATCCCGAAATTCAAAATCTCAGTCTTCATCGGGATTCGAACCCAGGACCTCAGGTTCGGAAGCCAAGCGCTTAACCACTCGACCACCGCACCCCCAGATTTCGTGTTTAGTTATAACATATGACTAGGGCGGTTGCCAGGGCCGTTCCTACAGATTGCGGGGCCCTATGCGAAACGGATTGCGCGGGGCCTAGTCTGGGTAGGGTTAAGGATAATAATTGAACATTAAGATTTTTTGTTAGAAAATAAATTCGTCTTCTCATTTTATTCGGACTTTACTAAGTGCAAAATCAAGATCCAATTAACTTTACGAGCCATCAACAATAGAAGGTAGATTTCCAACATAAAGCCGATAAACATTCAGATCTGCCTTTTAGATTTTTACTATCGACTAGCAAAAGATCGCTTTTGATTTTTTTAAAAGATCAAGATAGATTTAGATCTATATTTACATGCCACTGACTATTACAGTAAATTAAGTATTGGAACGTACTGTTTTGGTTAAAATTCGCCCTATTATTTTTATTAAATGAAAGTTGACAATGCCTTTTTTTTATCGCTAGTAGGATTGGCTTTTTTTCATATTGAATGACAAACCAAAAGTACAATTCTGTCTATTTTCAGAACATGTTTTGAGTTTCAGGATATTTTAATAATTTCAGGAGATTTTAATGACTTTTTTTGTATACTTAGCAATTTCAGGAGAAAATCAGGAGACTGCGGAAACTCTGTTATAAGTTAAAATGGTTTTATTTAATAATTTACAACTAGAGTTAGCGCGGGGTCTATAAAATTGCGGGGCCCACTGCGGCCGCATAGGTCGCTGTGTCCTAAGACCGGCAATGGCGGTTGCCATACTATTTTTGAATGTTTAACTTTTGTTTTTTTTTTGTGTTCATACGGCCTGTGAGTTGACGGGCTGTTTAATATGAACATGTATTTGACTTTTTTGTTGTAAATAAACTATTTGTGTATATGTTTACCTGCGACTTTGTTAAATCTTGTTTTGCATACATTAGTTTAATTGTATACCTAGAAGTTATACTTAATAGCCTAGGAAATACAAGTAGGGGCCAATTACCACTGAACGAACGTGCCAGCACACCTTTAACACTGATCTGTTGATTTAAAATACCTAATTTTAGCTATAAGTCTAATTGAATCTGATTAGCTATACCTTACGCCAAACAGCAGAGTTCCTTACCAGGGAGGGCACTACGGGAGACCTAGGTCTCCCTGCCTTGTCACCAATTGGAGTTCATCTCAGATTAGAATTATACCCACTAATAGGTAATATCCATAGATCAAAATTTTGTTATGTAACATGGAATGCTCTTTTATAATCAATGGCGACTTTGTTAATTATTATGAGACAAACATTTTTTAAGCTTAGCAGTAAAATAAGAACAAAGCAACGTTTTTTTTCAGGTATTTAATTCAAAACTCAATACAGCTATTATGATACATATTTGCAATATGACGTCATCGAATATTTAAGATTTTAACTGTGTTGATGTGCGATATAAGAACGGTGTTGGGTATTTTGAATTACTTTTTGCCTTTTACTTTCGCCATACATAATTAAGTGTTGTAAATCTAAAGGAATGTCCAAATGTAGCGTTACGACTTTCTACAGTTTGCACACTCCGAATTTAAAGCGTCTATCTTTTTTGTTGTCATCATTAATAGAGTAAATGGTCTTGATGGCGTAGCATTCTTTGACGAACATGGTCAGTTTGAGGTTCCAGTCGTTCACGAAGTCTGTCATGCGACAACCTGAGACAGGGGTGCTGCTGGCTCTGCAGCAGGTGAATTTGAAGCGTCGGTCCTCCTTGCTATTCTCGTGGTAACTATGGATACCAGCAAGAACTCTGTTTCCTGGACAGGTGTAGTTGAAGGTCTGGTCGAATTCATTCACGTAGTCTGGTGCAGGCAAAGAAGAAAAAAAAAAACATAAACAAAAACTTAAAAAAAAAACCAGCGCAAAACAAAGCTCATAGGAAGTGTAATGGACCTCATTCACCAATCGTAAACAAACAACATTTAGCCACGTGGTGCTCTATCTCTTCTATATAATTTACGATCTCATGTTTAATTCATGATGGTTGTCACGTGACAGTTTTTTCCATTGTTTTATCAATAAGATCACGTGACTAAATGTTGTTTGTTTACGATTAGTGAATGAGGTCCATTGTATCAATTAGTTTGGACCAGTCATGTAATATAATTTATAATAGATCAAGACTAACAATAATAAATCTGTGAGATTAGAAATACTTTTACCTATTCTTTTTGTTTAGCACTATTTCATGCTTTTAATTTTCTCAATGCGCTATGATCCTATCACTTCTCTTTACCACTTGGCAAAATGGGGGGGGGGAGAAAGAAAGTGATATTTGGGTAATTTTTTGCCATATTCGCTTTGTAAAAGCTTAATCCTTCTCAAGCCGACACCATAACCACTAAGTGATTAATAATTTTTTTTACGATTGATTGTTGTGTTGTCAGATGCAAGAAATAAGTGTGCAAAATTTCAGCTTGATCCGAGATTTGGTGCTGGAGAAATTACTTGTACTAACTTTATACCAGACAGTTAGACAGAGTGACTTGATAAAAGATTTGTAAAAAAAAAAAAGCGCTTTGTTTCAGATCTGGAGAGTGGGAGACAGAAATGAAAGAAAAGAAATGGAGTGAGTTAGAGAGAGAGAGGGGGGGACACGTAAAGAAAGTAAGAAATGAAAATAAAAAAGAAATAGAATGATATGAAGAGGTTAAAAAAAATGAAAGAGAGAGAGAGGGAAGTAAAGAGAGATATGTGAGAGAGCATAAAAACAAACGTTGCAAAAAAAAAAAAAAAAAAAAAGACAGAAAGTAAGAGAATTTTTTTCGAATAGCGCTGAGCGACAATGATTTCCTACCGTTTACCAGTCTTAATTTCATTATTTAACAAATTATAATTGGTCTAAGACTCTAAGAATGTCATCCAAGTATACAAATGCATTCAAATTTTTTTAAAAACATTATAATCATCCCGCTTCTAAGAGAAAACAATGAGAGCAATTTAGCAAAAAAAAAAAGTTGGCAGACCAACCATGTAGCTAGTAAACTAGGCAGCGCATTTCATATGTATCCCTTCATCATCACCTAATCCCTTAGTCTATTAGTCAGCTGGGGCATAGCACAAGATCAGTTGGCCGTCTTTCTCCATTCCTATGTCTTTTATCTGGGATAGATCTGGCTTCCGACACTTATGACTTCACGCCACGAGAAGCGATCGAATGCTTGTTGTTTTTTTAGCCCTTAAATGTCAATATTGCATATCATGATGGAGCTCTTAATAATGTATTGTAAAACTTTGAGTGGACCCCCCTGAGAGCGCTTTCCTGCACACTGCTTTCCATAAGGAAATCGTTTAGGAATGCGACATACGGACTACATGTCCTCTACCCATTGACATGACAACGTAAACAACAGAAATACCTATGCCCTATCGAATGTACCACTTGTGCTGCTTTCTATTTCATTTAGCTCTATTGAAGCTACCCGAGTTTCTAACCTAGTCTATGAGTAGCTCTGGTCAAACTTGGTCATTAATATCGAAGTCAACTTTATTTCTTTTGATATAACTCACTAGCCTCCATAATTTTCTAAACGTACATACTTCTGTCAATCACTCTAGCATTCCAACTGACATGTACACCCTTGTTTTAACCTACACACATCCGGTCATTCGCTCAAACATTCCAACTGACATGTACAAAATTGTCTAAACCTACACACTTCCGGTCATTCGCTCAAACATTCCAACTGACATGTACAAAATTGTCTAAACCTACACACTTCCGTTCGGTCGCTCATACATTGCAAATGACATGTACAAAATTGTCTAAGCCTACACACTTCCGGTCATTCGATCAAACATTTCAACTGACATGTACAAACAATGATATATTATATACATATGCGTATATTCCTCCTTAACACCACTGCAGACATGAGAAAGATGGTCTTAGTTTAGATTGTAGTTTTACTCCCAATTTACTAAGCAATTCTTCTTAATACAAAGATAGAAATAGGAATTAGAAAAACTGCAATAAAAACAATTTTATTTCTCGATGTGTAAAAATGTTCTATTTATTTTAAAAACAGATTTTTCTTTTATACTAAGAAATTTAAAATGAAATATTAGAGGACATTTTAAAATTATTATCTCCCTTAAAATTACCTGATTGTTGACAATTATCTACGAGATCAGCACTGCGGCAGTACATCTCCCAAATTCTATCTCCGCGGCCGTTGTCATGGTCACTGGACAAATACATCATGATCTGTTTGTTGGGACACAGGAAGTTCATGGGTTCGTCATATTCATTGATCCATGGAAATTGGGGCACGCACTCAGTGACTATCACCATGGCAACCAAGGTGAAAAGACTGACCAGAGCTGAAGCCATTTTGGCTACTTGTCTGAGCAGACTATCAAAGACACTGAAATCAAACACACAAACTTTTCATTTATTATGTTTGTATTGGATGAGTCTTTTGGATGAAACCATGAAGATGAATAACGACAGACGAGAAGAGTTACCGGCTAAGACAATGAAGAATGTTGGATAGCGACAGACGAGAAGAGTTACCGGCTAAGACAATGAAGAATGTTATAAAATGGTTTAATCAAATAATTTATACACCTAAAATTAGCGCGGGTCCTATAAAAGTGCTGGACCCACTGCGGTCGCATAGGTTGCATAGGTTGCAGTGGCCCTGCAAAATAGTGTCGTATGCTACGCCGCCGGTCGACTAGTTTTTACAATATTTTTTCTAATCTGGTATCTTCTCTAAGTCTACAATACTTTTTAATTAAGCTTTAAAAAATACAATGCTACCCAAAAAATCACTATTAAAGCCTTCCCTCCCCTCCACACCAAAAAAAAAAGTCCGCATATTTTCTTACTATTTCAAAGGATAGAAACACGAAACACATTTAGTACTATTTCTTTCCTTTCTATTCTTCCACAACTTTTTTAGTGTATGAAAAAAAAATCGTCAATTTTTATTTCAGAAATCTAGAAACGTAGAAAAAAAAACTTACGTTGAGGCTGTAACTAAATCAAAAAATTCAACTCACTATAAACAGTCCGCTATATACCTTAAAAAACCTCGTTGTCATAATTAAACAATTTATCAGGGAATTCCAAATGAACAGCACATGTGCTTGCACTACTAAACTGTCATTAAACTTTATTTCCTTTTTATTAATGACATTCTCTAGCAGCCAGCATTCTTTTCTTTTAGTCACCATTTAATGTGGGAAAAAAAAAACTATGTTTCGTGTAGCCTGTCTGTCCGTCCGTCTGTGAAGTAGTGATCTAAAAAATAAAATTAGGAAAGTTATTGTTATCAGATTTCATGAAATTCCGCAGCTTAAAACTATAGGTCAACTGAAAGCAAACTATTTTGTTTGTATAAGTTTATATAAGATTTTTTTTTAAATACACAATATTATATGATTGGCAGTTATATGTGTTATGGCTTACAATATTTTAACCACTGTGTTAATTCAACAATCTATATGGCAATTGACTACTACTCTCTTTTTACAAAAGCTTATATCAGCTCTGTCTGTCTATCTGTCTGTCTATTGGGTAGAAAGTGTGTACAAGATCTTTATTCAACACCATTCTTGGATAAGTTGAAACTTTGCACTATTATTCAATGGGATAGACAAGACGTGAAGCAATAAAAAAAAAGTATCAATAAGTGAATTAATTACTGGTAATTAATTATTTTGTTTGGTATCTTGAACAAGGGAAATTATTGTACTTCACGAAGGTGAAATAGGTTAAATTAGACCCCTTGATGACTCTTGAGCCCTGATTGAACATTTTTAAAAAATGCATTGGAAAAAAAAATATCGTGTAAATATTCTCAATGATACCCCTTCTTGTCTCCCCCTTTCACAACTGGTCCAGACAACTGATAGGATCATAGCGCATTCAGTAAGCTAAAAGCTAAACAAAAACAATTGGCGAAAATATTTATAATCGTCCTGATTTCATATAACGTAGGAGTATTTAGCATGCATCACATAACCAATCCAAACTAAATGATACAACATACACATAGGTTTCCTTCTTTCTTAAGAAATTAGTACCTATGTCTTTTTGGTTTTACAATATTCACCTCATACTAAATTGCAACTATTTTATTTTTTACTTATTTATTTTAAAATGCTTTTTTTTTTAAACTCTTTATTATTTTGCTCAAATAATACAAGATAAATTAAAAAAAAAACAACTTTTTTTTTCAGTTTTAAATTAATATTTTATTAATTTGTACACTTATAATTTTCAACATAAAAGAATGGACGGGCCTGCCATTGCAAAAGAGGTCGTATCCAAGGCAAAAGACAAAGAGGGATGGAGAAAAACGGTCGACAAACCCTGTGTGGTGCCCCAACGGTCCAACAGAATAAGGGATAGCTGAGGTCAAGTTGATTTTCATCGTTCTACGAGAGAGGCTTGCTGGATTGCAATACGGACTTGAGAGGACAACAAATAACTGAAAAACCCCTAGAACCATACTTATCTAAGGGGAAGAACTAGACTTGTAAAAAGTAAATCTCTCATAATGTAAAGCTTATTTCCCCTTTTCGATATCACATAATGATCAATTACAAATAATAAATTGACTAAAGGGTTAGTTTTTAAATTGATTCATGTTTTGTTAGGTATAATAAAATAAATGTGTCAGGGTTCAACTTGATCCGAGAATAGGTGTTGGAGAAATAACGTGCACAATTATCTAAGCGGGCGCAACTCGAAAATTTAGTCACATCTCTGAATACCAAAGGATTAATTTCCTTTGTTGGTATCAAACCGAATAATTAATAATCAGCAATTAATTCACCAATTATATATTTTTTATTTCTTCGCCAATGAATAATTGTACTCGACTTGATCTAATAATGGCGTGGGAGAAATAACGTATTTTATTTTAGCTTATTGCCAGTTATACAGACAGTGATTTCATAATACGTTGTGTCCAAACAACGAAAGTACAGTCAGAGGTCTCTCCCTTTTCTTGAAGGGTCCACCCACGGTTCATCTGTTTACTAAAAAAATATTCTCATCACGATTACCGGAAGCTATGAATTACAAATTATCTACAGTGGCCATGTTGGCTGAGTGGTAAACAGTGTGGCTTTCGAACTGAGCAGTCTATGGTTCAAATATCATCGGAAACTGGAATTTGTTTTTTTTATTTCAGGAATTTTGGTACGTTCCTGAGTGCACCCACCTAGGCGGTCACACCGCTGGCAGTTCAGGCTGACTCAGACACACGCTTTAATTCACTTAACATGTAAGGCTTTTAGTTTTGGCTTCGAATGGTGGGAAATTTAAAAAATGAGAACCAAAAGTTGACACGAAGATCGACTAACTGGAAGATGCGGGCATTAATCCAGTCAAGGGAGAATACACCCGCAAAGTCGAGGGACACTTGTATTAAATAAAATTGATCTTGATGAGAATCTAAGGGGCTAGAAGTGATCAGCTTAATGAACCTTGTACACAGCGTGCTGATTCCCATTGCTTAGGGAGTTTTAGTTTAACTGGGTGAAAAGTCATGTACTAAACACAAGTCCTTCTTTTTTTTTTTAAATCATTATATGCTACTTTAGAATAACTATAATACATGCTATCCCCTCGGAATCTTAATTAATGTAAAACAATAAAAGATAGCACAAGAGGATATAAAGAAATAGAAAATGTATGCTACATTAATTTGACCACAATAATGGCGAATAAAATATGCTGTACATATAAGGACTCTCATTAAGACAATGTGCAGGCACATTATGGCACTTTAATTGTTTGCACAAATTTGGTATTCAACTGGAACACTATGATGTGCGGTGACAACCTGTAGGCATGTTATAAGGTAAACTTTATGGCAAGGGCTCTAGTTCTTCCTAGCTCAAGTTCCACGTAAGTCCACGTGTGTGTGTATCTGTGATTACAATAGTGAAGCAAGTCCAATGAAACCCTTAGTACTATTTTAAAACTAGAAATAAGAAAAAAAAAGACAACAACTAGCATTTAATGTTACTTTCTCCAGATACTTATATTTTAGTTGTGTCTACTGTAGTATAACAGATTTTCTTTGACGGTGTATCCGGTGTAAAGAGTAAAGAAAGTGTTTATTTGCTTTTTAATTTTAAGTTATTAGATAATTGTGTGCATAGTTTAATGGTGCAAAATGACTTTCAAGGCTCTTCTGTCTGAAGCTTTTTTTTAAGCGATCCCCGAAAGGGGAATAGCCACTATTAGTTTTATGCAGTCTGTCCGTCCGTCCGTCCTTCCGTCCCGTTTGGATCACAAAAACTAAAAAAAAAATGAAAATCGGACATCATGATATTTTAGAATTTTTAGATGATTCAATGTTCTGATGTAGCGGCTACTTTTTTTCGTTTCCGAAAGTGAATCATTAATTTGTTAAACAATCTGATAGCCAGTAGTTATCTGTAGCATTTACTCTGTAAGTGTTTTTTTTCTTTGTATTCGTTATGTGTTTAGTATTCAACTTTTACAACCATATGTGTCTAAAGATGAAGTAATAGTATTAGGGAGAAGGTGGCTGCTTAAAGACAACGTACTGAAAGTTGCTCTAGGTTGAAAAAAACAACCCAAACAAGTTTTATTATAAAAATGTTTATCGATTTCATACATAAAAGATTTTTTTTTCTAAAAAATAAAACACCAAAGCTTATCTAAAGTTATTTCAAGTGTGAAGAGTTCGCTTCCCTTACTTGTATAAGGCTGGTTGATTTTACTAATTTTAAGAGGGGAAGCGTGGTCGAGAGGCCAAGTGCGCTTGAACATGGCTTGGCTTGGCTACCCGACTCGGGCAGAGTTGCGTTTACTGAGCGCCTAAGGGCAGCACGGAAAACCAACTCCTAGATACCCCCTCCCCCCACTGTACAAATGAGATTGGACCAAAAGCGCTCTGAGCATGCTATAAGCATGAAAGTAATAAAAGCTATAATAATAATTACTAAATTTAAAAAATGACCATGAACAGTCATCAAATTAGCTTACCAAAAAAACTCTCTTTTGCAAAAATTCTGGCACATCCGTTAATTTGTTAAAGATGGAATAACAATAAATTAATATTGTAACACAATATCACACATACAATAAAATGTCATGATTAGTCGAAACTCCACATATAATATTTAATCATTTTATATAAGAAATGATCATTTCTTGAGTTAGATAACTTAATTGCTAATACAAAGAAAATAATAATGAAATCTTCTTTATCCATACTTTCAGTAAAATTAAGTTCTCCTTTCAGACCTGACGATCTATAGGGAAGATAATATAAGTGTTATCTCTTTCTGTTGCCTCAGGGTATCTAGGGTGTAATGTGGCTAGCTTAACTACCAACCTTCTTTACTTCCCCAACTAATGTCAGGTACCTATTAGAGCTGGTTGGACTCAGAGGCGCCCTAAATATCCCTTAAATTAAAATCCAAGTTTTCATGAGGATTTAAACACGGGAGCCCCGGTTCAGAAGCCAGGCGCTTTACCACTCAGCCACTCAGTTGTTAAAACTTGATTTGTGTTTTCCAGAATCTGCACAGCGTAGTGGTCAAGATGCTTTCAGCTGTGGTCAATCTCATCGTCTTGGTTCTGTTGGTTGCGGTCAGTGAGTGTGTGGGCAGTTTTCCCTGGATCAATGAGTATGAAGGACCGATGGATTTCAAATGCCCTGTGAACCAAACGTTCATGTATTTGTCCAGCCTCCACGAGAATAGATACGAAGACAGAATCTGGGAGATTTACTGTCGCAGTACAGATTTAGGGGACCTCTGTGTTCAGTCCGGTAAGTCAGTGGATTAGACATGAAGGAAACTCTGTTGTCATACGTAGAATGGGTAACTTTAAAAAAAAAATGTTCGTCCATCGTTGTTTATGAGAGACACTTATGTCATCCAAGGGGCTCGGGAGAGGAGAGATTTGTAAGGCCTATATGTACTTTCTCATATAATTGGCGTGGTTTAACTGAATGTCTTGCTACATACTATGCGTGATAATGTAACTGTGCCTATAGCCTTTTTGTGCAGTAGACTCTGGCACCAGTGTTTTGCAATAAAAGCTCTCTCTCTTTCGATCAATCAGACAATTAATCTATCTATCTATCTATCTATCTATCTATCTATCTATCTATCTATCTATCTATCTATCTATCTATCTATCTATCTATCTATCTATCTATCTATCCGCCAGTGCAACCAAGTCATTCTTATCGGGGGAAGTGGACTCGGTTGAAGACCCGACCATAGAGTCACCAAGTAACGTTGTTGGTACTGATACTGATAGTACTGATAGTACCAATCAAACCTGCCGATACAACCTAAGAGAAAGAAAATCAAAACCATACTACAGGGTTTAACAGACTGATGTATTTGATAAAAAGTTGTCTATTAACCAGTATTGCAGATGTGTTTAGATGTTTATGTTTTATTCATCTTTGTATTTTGTTTTGACTCCCTGTGGTTGTGTTATATGTATACAATTTAAACGTGGGGGGAATGCCGTGAATTTATTTCTTATTTGATTGTCGCCCCTAGTAATTGTTTACATTTGTTAGACTGTGTACTGACCATATTTCGTGTTGTGACCTCCACTATGTGTGTAGTTGTTTGTCATTCAGTGTAATAAAGCTTTGAATGTAACATAGTTTTGTTATTCTTGAAGTACGACACTATCTATATGACCTAGTTTGCATTTTGTGATCTTGCGTAGAATCGGACTTATAAACGTTTTTGAAACTAGTATATGAAATTTAACATGGTAAATGAAAGAAAACTACAAATCTAAGAACATTTTAGACACATCGATGCGGACATAGGATTTACTTATAGATTCTGGTTTTCTTTCTTTAGGATACGTGAATGAATTTGACGCGACCATCGACTACACCTGTCCAGGAAACAAAATCTTGACTGGCATCTCCAGTTACCATGACAACAGCAAGGAAGACCGACGCTTCAAGTTCACCTGCTGCAGAGGCACCAAGTATTTACTGCGTGACTGTCGCAGCACCGACTTCGTGAACGACTGGGACAACAAGCTGACCCTGTTCGTGCCAGAAGGTCAGGCCATCAGGTCAGTCTACGCCATCAACGACGAAGGACGAAGAGATCGCCGCTTTAAATTCGTGCTGTGCAGTTTGTAAACATTTTAGTTTAAAGATTAGTGACTACACTTCTGGATATTAGTGTAGACTTGTATGTTTCTGTAACATATCGTATCTTGTGGAAAAAAAAAGTTTATTCATTCCAATATAAAATCTATATGTCAATATTTATAGATAAATATTTATGCCGCATATGTGAAAGTAATAACAAAACTATGTATTGGAAAGGTTAAGTGCATAAATAAAGAACGAAATAAAGAATATGTTATGTTATCATTGAAGATACATTATAAGTACGATTAACCTCAACAGTAATATGAATATAAAATAATTTTCTTTTTATTTATGTCCCTCCTTCATGAAGGATGGGCGGAAAGCTGATCTCAAAAATGACCCAAACGATTTTTCTAGAAATTTAACAGTTGATGTATATCGCTGAGAAAAGTGTTTACTAGCTCGTTGGCCACATGTTTGACAGTTGAAATTGTTTAAAGTGAAAATAAATGTAAATTTGGCTAGATACTAAATCTAGGTCTAGATCCTACATCAGTTTTGAAACTCTAACACTCATTAATGTTGAATAGAACAATTATTGCTCAATAAATTGTATAATGGAGGTATTGTCTTTAAAAAAATATTTTTAATGTTTTTCTCGTATCTTGTTAATGACTTATTGATTTTTTTTCTTTCTTTACATACAGTCATGACAGACGTTATTAAATTACAATCAAACAACTTTACGTCGAGGCGTAGTGGCTGAGTGGTAAAGCACTCGCCTTCAAAACCGATGGATTCTGGGTTTGAATCATGATTAAAAAAAACTGGGATTTTAAATTTTAGAATCGGACTGGCGCCTAAGAGTTTACCCAGCTTGAATGGGTTCCTGACATTCATTTTTTTGTGGAAAAGAATAAGAGATTGGTTGTTGTGCTAGCCACAAGACACCCTTGCGAAATATGAGCCAAAGATACAGATGTCCTATCACTGGCGGATCCAGAACTTTGGAGTGGGGGGGGGGCGATTTTTTTTCCAAACCCTAACCCTAACGCCCAGTAAACCCTAACCCTATGCATAAACGTGCGTACAGCATATATATATATATATTCGACATATGAGAATAAAATAAGAATGTTTCTCAATCTTCGGCGAAAAAAACAGAAAAAAAAACAGTCTTTCTCTTGCAAGCTAGGGGGTCTGGGAGAGAGCTGTAAGCTTCTTCAGTGGGGTTCGGGGCGAAGCCCCGACGCCCAAAAGCGTTTTCTTGCATTTTTCTCTGCAGAAACGCATTCTTCTGACATCAACAGCTCATTATTTATCAGTGGGGTTCGGGGAGAAGCCCCGACGCCAAAAGCGTTTTCTTGCATTTTTCACGGCTGAAACGCATTCTCCTGACATCTACAGCTCATTACTTATTAGTGGTGTTCGGGGCGAAGCCCCTACGCCAAAAACGTTTTCTCGCATTTCTCACTGCAGAAACGCATTCTCCTGACATCTACAGCTTATTATTCATCAGTGAGGTTCGGGTCGAGGCCTCGACGCTAAAAGCGTTTTCTGGCATTCTTCACTGCAGTAACGCATTCTCCTGCCCTACAGCTTATTATTCATTCTATTATAAAGTGCCTTTTGAATAATGAGAAAAATATTCTAATATGAATTTATAGTCCCTTAATACATTGCAAATAAAACCGATTTGTTCTTTGAAAAGATTAGATACCCCACATATTTAGATTAAGGTTTTGAGGATCGCCGCCGAAAAAAAAATTCGATTAATAATATTCAATGAAATTCTAGCATACATTGTGAGTTATAGTCCTAAATTTATTTAACTAGAAAAATATGAGATAGAGTAAAGGTTGGAAAAAGTCGACTAGGAAAAGATTATCTGGTTTTTGAACTCATCTCAACCGTGACTGTTATATTGAAAAATTTCGTTTGAATTATAACTTTTCCAAAGCAAAGTCTTTCTTAAAGGGCGTGTCATTGTGTTGTTTTATATGTTATGAATGTGGCTGTGGTTATCAATGTAGGCGTGGTGGTGACATTGGGTTCTTGTTACAAATCACAGAATATTGAAATGACGCTGGGTGTAGCAGACACAATAAGTTTAATATAACACCACATAGTGAATACACCATACAATTCGACCCAGGAATGGTCAGTATTAATCCAACAGTAATATACGAATATCACAACTTAGTACTTATTCTATAACCAAATACTTTAAACATCTAACTCTACTGCTTATATCTTAAGTGACTCAATACAAGTGCTTGCTACAAGATCTCTATCTATGAAAACTATTAATTCTCGCTCCTTTTTATAATTTCTGCTATTGATTGCATTTTGCATTAAAGAATAGGGGTTGGGCGACTCGATATAAGAATTTAATTTATAGCATATATAAATTATATTAGTGACAGATTTTTTTAATTTTGTAATTTCTTACTATAATACAAAAAGAAAAAGTATTGGTTTGTCCGATGGGGGGAAGGGGATTGCATGTATCGCACTTCCACCTGTTTATATTATATAGATATTCGACTAATTTTGTTCACATACTATGATTTCTCCATAAAAGTAGCACCCCCCCCCCACACTCAAGGGGTTTAGATGGGAAGGGCGGTGGAGGTATTCGCTCTTCCCCTTCCAATCGGCCAACAGGTGAACGAAATTATATAAGACCGGTTAAAATACCAATAACAATTTTTAATCATATAGATATTTAATTGATTCTGTTAGCAAGCTGTGATTTCTACAAATAAATAGGACCGCCCCCCACTCGAAAGTTTATGGTGGGGGGGGGGCGGATTGATGCAATCGCCCCCTCCCGACCCTACCAAATCGGCCAAAATACTAGAAAGGGGGGGGGGCGAAATAATATAAAAATAGGTTGAAATATAAATAATTAGTATATATTATTAACATAAGTAATAAATTCGCATACAAATTGTGTGAATTCTATACTATAATTCGTCCGCCCCCCTCCTTCGGGGGGGGGGGGGGTCGGTCGAGTGGGGGGGGGGCGATCGCCCCTACCGCCCCCCCCCTGGACCCGCCAGTGTGTTCTATACATAATCTGCACTAGATTTATAGATCGAAAAGTCTGAAATGAAAATTATTTTTTTGAACATATTTAAAAGTGTTGTAGGCAGACGTGCTGGCTGATTTCAAGAAGGTCTCAAAACTCATAGACAAATCTATTGCAGAAGACTGGCGCAGACGACTAACAGAGAATATGAAAAATATATATTTGGTTGATTTTTTCCGAGGCAATAAAAGGAAATTTCCCCTTTTAGACCTTGCGATCTAGAAGACAGATGATGTTAAGGTCATCTGTTTGTTTGGCCAATGGTTAACGAGCAGGGTGTCACGTGGCCAGCACAACGACCAAAAGTCTTTACTTTCTCAAACTAAAGTCAGGAACTCATTAGGGCTTATTGTGTACTTTTTAAAACATCCGTTTTTTTGTTGGGTCGAAATGAAGAATTCAAACTCGTAGATCTATATGGTCAATTTAAACGCAAAGGTTATAATTATAAAAATATCTTGGTTGTCCTAGATGCAATATTAGAGATAAAAGATGACATTTTCATATTTATTCGTCCCCAGCAAGTGGGAAAAATGAATGATAGAGGAGTCAGTGAATCAATCAGTGAAAGGAGAGTCTGTGAATCAATCAGTGAAAGGAGAGTATGTGAATCAATCAGTGATAGGGGAGTCTGTGAATCAATCAGTGATAGGGGAGTCTGTGAATCAATCAATGATGGGGGAGTCAGTGAATCAATCAGTGAAAGGAGAGTCTGTGAATCAATCAGTGAAAGGAGAGTCAGTGAATCAATCAGTGAAAGGAGAGTCTGTGAATCATTCAGTGAAAGGAGAGTCTGTGAATCAATCAGTGATAGGGGAGTCTGTGAATCAATCAGTGATAGGGGAGTCTGTGAATCAATCAGTGATAGGGGAGTCTGTGAATCAATCAGTGATAGGGGAGTCTGTGAATCAATCAGTGATAGGGGAGTCTGTGAATCAATCAGTGATAGGGGAGTCAGTGAATCAATCAGTGATAGGGGAGTCAGTGAATCAATCAGTGATAGGGGAATCACTGAATCAATCAGTGATAGGGGAGTTAGTGAATCAATCAGTCAGGGCTCTTCTAAATATTATATATAATACACATATATAGATATGGATACATAGATATAGCGACCCCCGTAAGGGAAAATGCGTTTATTATTTTGCTGTAGTCTGTATGTCCGTCTGTCACTTCTAGATCTTAAAATGTATGTAAATGTTCTACTCCTCTTTCTTCTTTAACCACAAAATCAAAGATATACTTAAACAAATTAAACTTGTAATATCCCCATGGCACTTTCTCAAAAAAGTATTCTGAAACAATTCAAGATTCAATTAGCGATTACTCTTGAATTGAATTTGACGTCTGCATTCATCGGACCACAATAAACAAAAGTGATCACATAATGCTGGTTAGAAAGAGATCATTTAAAGAAGTAAAAAATGAGTTAAATGACAATTTCATTGCTTGCACAACTGTGGCGTTGGACTAGACTGACCAGATGTGGCAACTCTAGACACATTATAAAACAGACTTAAAGGAAAGGGCTCTAGATCTACCAAACCACAGTTTCCACGTAAGTAGCTGGGCTTTTTTTTGTGTGTGCGTACAGATATGTGTTTAATAAAACGTTTAGAGCTTAAAAACAACAACAAATAATAACAAATAATAAGAATTCAAACTAAAACGTCTGTTAGATTCATACAATTATTGCCATTAACAATTGCTTGACATCGTAAGTAGACATTTTACTTTTACTTTGCAAACGTATTAGCTCAAGATTATACACTATATCAAGTTGAGGACCTTCCTTCAGGAAACAGTACCCGGAAACAGAAGAAGAGGCAGACAGATGAAAATGATAAAAAGACAATATAAACGAATGGGCAGGCCAGATTATGCAAGGCATAAGACAATATGGAGAAAGTATGGAGTATGGAGAAAGACGGTCAACGGATCTTGTATGGTGCCCCAACTGTTCAACAGACTATGGGATAGGAGAAATTGAAGAATGTAGCATTGAAACATATAGCTTGCTGTTATAAAGAGCTACATATAAGTCACTTTATAAGAAGTATGCGCAATTGTTATGGAATAACGAATAATGTAACATAAAAAAGATAATAAATCCTCATATTAAAATGACAATGAATGAAAGTAAAATAATGTTGTAACCCTATTGGCGACGCGATAGGGTTAACTGTGCGATCAGCTAACACGGGTGACACAGGCCAGTATTGCAGTTTAGCTTGTTATATCGAAGGGCTAGGGACAGTACTGGTATGAACTTTGCACATGAATAGGACCCGGGTTATGTTCACCTCATCATAAGCCTGCTTGGACCAGCGACAGAGTGTGTGTAAGGCAGTGCAGTTCTAGACAGGACAGCGAGGAGACCGGGACTGTTAGTCGGCCATGAAGTCGGTCCTGGTGGAGTCCTCAAGTGAAATGTACGAGTCCAGGAAGAGACAGTAGAGTTTAGTACGGCGATGTACAGTGCAGACATTTTTAGTAGTTGATTGTGTTGCCAATCGTCTAGTATTGACTGTTATCGATTTAATCACTCATTATTAAAGTACCAGATTATTAGGAACTCTTGTTGTCAAGTTCTAGATGTGTTGATGTGTTATGTGTTGAGCAGTTATTTACAAATGGTCTAGAGGTAAACGGCACCACTGTGCATTGCATTGCAAACTCTATGCTTAGGTTAGGCTTCTTGTATTTTTAAGTGGTTTTGCATATTTAAATATTACAGTTACTCCATATAATTTGTGAACCATTTAGGTTTTAAGTGAATTTCTACATTTAAAATATGGACTGTCGCAAGTAATTATTTAGTTGCATAGTAAAAAATGTTCTCTATCTAATAGCGCCGTTTTCATCACTAGGTGATGACGTCATTTGCGTTTTTTAAATTGTGTGCAGTAATTGCTCTCCCCTTGTCGCTTCGGCGTAGTTTTTCTTATGACGTCAAATTTTTCCTCTTGGTCGTTTGGTGCATTCACGCCATGTTGCTCGACTGAAGCAGGCTGTATCTTTGGAGTTCTTGAATTCTCCTTGTGTCTTCGGTACTGGATAGCCTTAACGTTGGCCCTGGTGTATATTCTTGAAGGATTATTTTGACCCCTGTTTAGGATGAGTTATATTTCACATTGTAAGGTTAATTTTAATATGTATTCGGTCGTATTCGTATTTTGTAATTAGATTAGAAGATTAGAAGAATCTGTTATTTGTCTTTCTATAGGGTGTCACGTTTCACGAATCAGTTTTCAGGACTAACCTCAGGACGGAGGTTTCAGGACGGAGGTTTTAGGACTGAGGTTTTAGGACTGAGGTTTTAGGACGGAGGTTTTAGGACTGAGGTTTTAGGACTGAGGTTTCAAGTTTTGGGATCCGTGTCTGGGGTACCAGATATCTAGATGCATTCTTGGTTTTACATTGTGACGTTGTGAGTTTTGGTGCAACCCTGAACTTTGGTTATCTCCATTGTTGGTGAACATTCAACTTGGCTAGAAGATACTTTGAACATTTGTCTAAGAAATGAACTGATTCTTTCATAGAATCTTTGTCATGAAATATTGTGTTTGGACTAGGAAGTAAACTATCTTCAACTCTGAAGGAACATCCGAAACATGTAAAACATTTTACAACAAACAAAACCTTTTACTTGACAAAGTCTACTGTAACTTTTTTAAAATTAGAAGATACAGACGTTTCCTTCAAACCAACATGATATAGAAAATAATTGTCTCAGTCTTATTCGTGTGTTTATTTAGTCGAGTATGTTTAATAAATCTACTAAGTCATTGGTTTTCTTGTCTGATTAAGGCAACCCATTAGATGTCGTATTGGCAATAAAAAAAATAGCACTTATACGGATTTTTCTTAACATGTGATTAAGTTTTGTTTTAATCATCTATTGTGGTGTTTCGTTGGGCGGTGCTTTTGAATGATAAAGCCTTACGTCGGTTGCGATAAGGCTGATATTTAATTGGTAGATCTCTTGACGCATAGTTTAGGACTTAATATTTATTTTCAGACAAATAATCAAGGGCGACAATACGGGTAGAATATCAAGGACACCTTAGACACATTAAGAGATACACTTTAATTTTTCTTTTTGTTCTTTAGATTACGTAAATAAGTTTGACGCCACCTTCGTATACACCTGTTCAGGAAACAAAGTCCTGACTGGCATCTCCAGTTTCCATGACAACACCAAGAAAGACCGACGATTCAGATTCACCTGCTGCAGGGCCTCAAAGAATTGATTGCGGGATTGTTACAGCACCGAATTTGTGAACGACTGGGACAACAAGCTGACCTTATTCGTGCCAGAAGGTCAGGCCATCAGGTCAATCTACGCCATAAATGACAATGGCTGAAGCGATCATCGCTTTAAATTTGGTCTCTGCAAATTGTAAAAATGTGTTGTTGTTTTTTTTAACTGGTGTCGCCACTTCTGGACATCTCTGGAGATTTGTAACTGCCTTTAACATATTTCTATGTGGCCAAATATTCGTTTATTTTAATTTAATATTTTATATCTTGTATTTATGAGTCGTTAACACTATTCTAGAAAAATATGTCTCTCCGTTCAGGAGGGAGATTGCAAAAATGTGCAAAGGCAAGTTGAGTGTATCAATAAATAATGAAAGAGAGCATTTGAATTGTTTTTTTTTTAAAGAGATATTATTATTCCGTAGTATAAAATAAATAATGATGCTTTTATTATTTTTTTTTTAAAACCTTGGATAATTTGATACCAAGACATTCAATACATAGTAGGTACACTTGTCAGCTGCATTCATTTCAAATAGATATCTGAAGAGTGTCAAGCTTGGGTCTACTAGGGGATAATGCAATTTAAATGCAGTAATGCTAAGGCCGAAACGTAAAGTAATTTTTAGGTAAGAAATTTAAAAAACGTTAAACAAATGATCAACGCTGGTTATAGTAGCAAACGTTTAATTGAACAAATGATGGACATCAATGAAGAAGTAGTATTATGGCATAATTCACTGTAAACTTTCAAACTTTGTAATGGGTAGTGTTAAACAGGAATAGTTAACAAGCTTCTCACACCTTTCTACGCGGTCACATCCCTAGAACACGCGTGGACGTGGTTCTGCGTGAGCCAATGCCGGACTCACAACAGTAAAACAGCCTGGCTTACTCACACCCCGAAACTTTAATCAATAATGTCCAAAACCAAACTTTGGCTCTCATTGTATAGAATAAAAACCAAGATATATCGATGCCGTTAAAACAAGAAAACTTATGCAGCCACGCGATTACCAGACTATTGAGACTGATTAAAACAATCTGTTCACCTACGTACCAGTTATAACAGGGAAACAGCAGATACTGTCGCACAGAAAGAACCCACAGCCAGCCAATCTTCTTCACCAGAAGAAGTGTATAATAAACTAAGCAATGGCGTCTTACTTACTTACACGAGATTCATGATAGAAATCGAGCAAAAACAATCAACTAGTTTATTTGCTAACATGAAAACCAAGAAAAACATTGTAAATACGTTTTAAAAAGACGATACCTCCTTTATATATTTGCATACAGGGCCGGTCCTACAGTTTGCGGGGCCCTATGCGAAACGGATTGCGCGGGGCCTAATTTGGGTTGTGCTAAGAATAATAAGTGAAAATTAAGATTTTGTATTAGAAAATAAATTCGTCTTTGCATTTTATTCATACTTTACCAAGTACAAAATCTCTGTTAAATTAACGTTACGAGCCATCTACAGTAGAAAGTAGTTATCCAACAAAAAATTCGCATCGCGCGTGGGCAATGAAAGTGCGGGGCCAATGCGGCCGCATTGGTTGCAGTGGCCTAAGACCGGACCTGTTTGCATATATTCGAAGGGTCCTCTTGAAGACCTTGCGATCTATAGGGAAGATGATGTTAAGGTCATCAGTTTCTTTGGCCAACGGTTAACGAGCTAGCCAGCACAGCGACCAACCGCCTTTACTTTCCTCAAACGTAAGTCAGGTTCCTGTTAGAGTTGGGTGGACTAAGGGGCGCCCTAAAAATCCCGAAATCCCAGTCTCCACCGAGATTTGAACCCAGGACTTCAGGTTCGGAAGCCAAGCGCTTAACCACTCAGCCACCGCACCCCCTATCCATACTTGCTGTTGACAAGGGCTTTTCTCTCGGGCTTAAGATGTGTGAAGGGAACTTTCGCGAAAGTTGTCCAACTTAGAAATGGGAAACGAACAGAACTCGAACCTCACTTAGGTTTACGACCTAACCGAACCGAACACGAACTTTGAAACTGATTGGTCGGAACCGAACCGAACTTTTTTTCCTTAATCAAACTGAATCCAGATTTTGCATTATTCTTTAAATAAAAAACCACAACTTAGTTTTCAACGAGATGATTTGACAGTTATATTTAAACACTAAAAAAAATATATATATTTAATATTTGAAAGGTTTTCTTTCTGTCTCGAGCTGGCTGTTTACTTAATATCTTGAATGTGCATCTTTCCTGCATAATTCTGAGTTGTCTCCTTTCGGTATCAACACTAAGGGTGCCGTACCATTCAATATGTGTTGGTTAACGAAGAAGAAAAAAAAGGTAGACTTTGAAAGTAGGAACTATCAGGTAAAACTGGACAGAGTTTACGTTTTTAGTGGAGAATGAAAATAAGCCAATCTATTTGATTTGTATTGAGCTGTTTGTGGCTGTTACTATAGATTGTAACGTTAAACAGCATTATAAAATAAAAAAAAACATAAACAAATATAGCGGCTTTCTTAGTTTGAGCGGCGAAGAAAAGATTTCTAAGTAACGCCTAGAGATTAGTGGATTGGCGAGAATATTTACCAAGGAGGGACAAGAAAATGAATAGGCGGTAAGAGCGTGCTACAGAGTTGCTATATTTTAAGCTGTGAAATGAAATCTTTTTTCGACGATGAATTTCCCCCCCCCCCCCAAAAAGGTTATAATCAGTAAAAGAAGAAATGTGTCATAACACCCTTTATTCATTTGAGAATCATTAAAAATCTCAATTCACAACTAAGCGATAGAGGGACAGTGTTTTAAATCTTTTCTATTTCTATATCTAATACCGCTCAAGTCTTGCTACTTATTCGAGGTACCAAAAAGCAATTTTAAAATTACAAAAGTGAAACCTGCTATGAGGCGCGTGCATGTCACCACCACTGGCAAAGACCTGTACAAAGAAATTTTAGAGAGAATGTTTCTGTTCATTGGGAGACATTAGTGGGAGTGGCTACTGATACCGCCAGAATTATGTCTGGATGACATAGCGAACTGGCAGCAAGAGTTATTAGAAAAATTGTCAAGTCAAACGGAACTGTTGCAAGTGTAACATTAGAATCATGTAATGATGTGTTTAGTACTGTAAATTTTATAATATTTCAAGAGCTGCTCCACAAAGCTTCTAATAACTTTCTGACAGAATTAGAGTCCAAATTTGAAGACAATTTATTTTACAGTGAAGTGCGCTGGTTAAGCAAGGGGAAAGGTTCTAAAACCTTTTTTTAATATAAGACATGAAACAGACATTTTTATGACGGAGAAAGGAAAGCAAGTGCCTCAATTTAACGACCTCTGACGGTTGAGAGATTCGGCTTTTTAAAGTGACATTACATCATATCTAAAAGAGCAAACAACTAACTTCAAGAAAACAAAAAATTATTTCGCATATAATCCCTGGTGTTCTTGTGAATTCGCGTAGAATTAAATAGGCCACACAGAAAACTCTAGTTTTTAAAGTAAAAATAAAAATAAATGTAAATTTGGCTAGGTCAAGATACTGCATCGGTTTTGAAAGGACTATCACGTTCTTGTAAGGAATACTACGATCGGAAATGCCCGAAAACAAGACTTCATTGATTCAAGAGTACAATAAGGTAATGTTGAAGATAAACACAAACGCTCAATAAGTTACATAAAGGAGGTAATTTTTGTTTTAAAAAAAGGATTTCTAATGTTTTTCTTTGTTTCTTCAAATTTAAATTTTTGGATCTTTAGGTCCACTCAGCTCTATTAGGTTCCTGACACTAACAGAGAACATAAGCAAGCAACAGAAAAAAATTCTTTAAAAGACAAAAGTTTATCTAAGGGAAACAACCGTTACTTACTTCAATTTATCTAAAAATAAAAGAGTTATGTCCATTTCTGTGGTCCTGGGTTCGAATCTCGGTTAAGACTGGGATTTTGAATTTCGGGTTTTTTAATGCGCCCATGAGTCTACCCAACTCTAATGGGTACCTGGTTTTAGTTGGGGGATTGCAATGTCCGTTGATCGTTGTCCTGGCCACATGACACACTGCTTATTAACCGTTGCTTTCAGAAACACAAATGACCTTAACATCATCTGTCCTATACATCACCTGGTCTGATAGGGGAACTTTTTTTTTTTTCCTTTCCTAGTATATTTCTGCTATATAAAACAAAATAAATTAATTAGTACTAAATCATTAACAAATTGAGACAGAAAAAAAAGTCGATAAAAGCTTTGTAAAAAGAGTTGCACATTTCAATCCAATGTAAATAACTCATTCTTTTTTAACATTCTCTAACTTTACTTTGCTTCTCAATTCAATAATACCCTCTCTGATGTGTTTCAACGTTACTCCCCCCCCCCCCAATTTTCCTTTCACACTTTCGGCCCTTTACAATGATAACCTCTCACGTGATTAAACCTTCACCACACTCTTTTCAGCTTTGGCATTCTATGTATAGCACCTTTTTAGCTAAATATGATGTTAATTACCACTTCCTACAGTCTTCTTCCGTTGAATCTTTCTACAAGTTGTTTATTTTGCAATGAGACTCACCCTTTTCTTATTAATAACATTGTCATTAACCGCCTCACTTTTATGTTACTGATAATTGTTTAATGAAATGACGTTAAACGCGCCCCTATAATTTCCATTTGCTACCTAAATCTGGTCTATATGTGCTCAGCCTCAAAATGTTTATTTTTTTTTGGCCTGGGTCTTTTTAATGTTTTAATTACATCCTGCTAATGCTAACATAATACTTTGGGCGTACCCCCCCCCCAAACCATTAATTTTTAGGCACTATTAATGAAACGGCCAGCATTTCAAAAACCTCCCCCCCCTTTTTTTTTTTTGGCCGGTGCATGCTTGTATGTAAAAGTAGAAAGTTCCCCTTTCAGACCATGTGGTCTATAGGGCAGATGATGTAAAGGTCATCTGTTTCAGAGGCTAACGGTTAACGAGGGTGTCATGTGGTCAGCACAACGAACAACCGCCTTAACTTTTCCCCAACTAATGTCTGGTACCCAATAGAGCTGGGTGGACTCAGAGGCGCCCAAAGATCCCGAAAATACAAATCGCAGTCTTCATCAGGATTCCAACCCGCGACCCCCGGTTCGGGAAACCAAGCGCTTAACCGCTTAGCCACCGCGCCTCAATGCTAGTATGTATTACGTTTCATTGGAAAGGTCCGCTTTAAATCGCCTATCGTAAAAAACACAATCACTTTTGACCTGTGAACTCTTATATTGATTTTCTCTCTCCTTTTTTTTTTCGCACCAATCCGGCCCCCTCAAAACATTTAAGTTAAGTAACTATTGTAGCTTATTGACACGTCCCTCCCTAATCCACCTCAGGCAGACCCTACTTCCACTACAGCCCAACATAACCAACACCCTGTACGGCAGTGCTAAACAACTGAAGAAAACAGCACACTAGTGTTTCCTGGGCACAGCAAAAGAGCTCACAGCTCAGCAGCAATAAAGCTGGCTAGAAGAAGAAGAAGAAGATAGAGCTACCCCTCCTTAAAACATGTTGTTTTTTTTTGCCAGTGAATTACTAATGTGACTTATTCCTCAACCTATCTCAATGCCTTAGAAAATAGTTCTACTTTACAATATATATAAGTATGCTTTGAATTTTTAGCTTGTCATTAAAATACTATAAAGGCTCTCTAAAAAATCAAACATCCATTCAAGTGGCGCTACAGCCCATGGAGGGCCCTGACCTGCTTAAACACATCCCTCCATTCAAGTGGCGCTACAGCCCATCGAGGACCCTGGCCTGCCTAAACACATCCCTCCATTCAAGTGGCGCTACAGCCCATGGAGAGCCCTGACCTGCTTAAACACATCCCTCCATTCAAGTGGCGCTACAGCCCATCGAGGACCCTGGCCTGCCTAAACACATCCCTCCATTCAAGTGGCGCTACAGCACATCGAGGACCCTGACCTGCTTAAACACATCCCTCCATTCAAGTGGCGCTACAGCCCATCGAGGACCCTGGCCTGCCTAAACACATCCCTCCATTCAATGTCAGTATTTCTTTCATTTATCTCTTTCTATGTCAGTATTTCTTTCATTTATCTCTTTCTATGTCAGTATTTCTTTCATTTATCTCTTTCTAAGTCAGTATTTCTTTCATTTATCTCTTTCTATGTCAGTATTTTTTTCATTTATCTCATTCTATGTCAGTAATTCTTTCATTTATCTCTTTTTATGTCAGTATTTCTTTCATTTTTCTCTTTCTATGTCAGTATTTCTTTCATTTATCTCTTTCTATGTCAGTATTTCTTTCATTTATCTCTTTCTATGTCAGTATTTCTTTCATTTTTCTCTTTCTATGTCAGTATTTCTTTCATTTTTCTCTTTCTTTGTCAGTATTTCTTTCATTTTTCTCTTTCTTTGTCAGTATTTCTTTCATTTTTCTCTTTCTATGTCAGTATTTCTTTCATTTTTCTCTTTCTATGTTAGTATTTCTTTCATTTTTCTCTTTCTATGTCAGTATTTCTTTCATTTTTCTATGTCAGTATTTCTTTCATTTTTCTCTTTCTATGTCAGTATTTCTTTCATTTTTCTCTTTCTATGTCAGTATTTCTTTCATTTTTCTCTTTCTTTGTCAGTATTTCTTTCATTTTTCTCTTTCTATGTCAGTATTTCTTTCATTTTTCTCTTTCTATGTCAGTATTTCTTTCATTTTTCTCTTTCTATCTCAGTATTTCTTTCATTTTTCTCTTTCTATGTCAGTATTTCTTTCATTTTTCTCTTTCTATGTCAGTATTTCTTTCATTTTTCTCTTTCTATGTCAGTATTTCTTTCATTTTTCTCTTTCTATGTCAGTATTTCTTTCATTTTTCTCTTTCTTTGTCAGTATTTCTTTCATTTTTCTCTTTCTTTGTCAGTATTTCTTTCATTTTTCTCTTTCTATGTCAGTATTTCTTTCATTTTTCTCTTTCTATGTTAGTATTTCTTTCATTTTTCTCTTTCTATGTCAGTATTTCTTTCATTTTTCTATGTCAGTATTTCTTTCATTTTTCTCTTTCTATGTCAGTATTTCTTTCATTTTTCTCTTTCTATGTCAGTATTTCTTTCATTTTTCTCTTTCTTTGTCAGTATTTCTTTCATTTTTCTCTTTCTATGTCAGTATTTCTTTCATTTTTCTCTTTCTATGTCAGTATTTCTTTCATTTTTCTCTTTCTATCTCAGTATTTCTTTCCTTTTTCTCTTTCTATGTCAGTATTTCTTTCCTTTTTCTCTTTCTATGTCAGTATTTCTTTCATTTTTCTCTTTCTATGTCAGTATTTCTTTAATTTTTCTCTTTCTATGTCAGTATTTCTTTCATTTTTCTCTTTCTATATCAGTATTTCTTTCATTTTTCTCTTTCTATGTCAGTATTTCTTTCATTTTTCTCTTTCTATGTCAGTATTTCTTTCATTTTTCTCTTTCTATGTCAGTATTTCTTTCATTTTTCTCTTTCTATGTCAGTATTTCTTTCGTTTTTCTCTTTCTATGTCAGTATTTCTTTCGTTTTTCTTTTTCTATCTCAGTATTTCTTTCATTTTTCTCTTTCTATGTCAGTATTTCTTTCATTTTGCTCTTTCTATCTCAGTATTTCTTTCATTTTTCTCTTTCTATGTCAGTATTTCTTTCGTTTTTCTCTTTCTATGTCAGTATTTCTTTCATTTTTCTCTTTCTATGTCAGTATTTCTTTCATTTTTCTCTTTCTATGTCAGTATTTCTTTCATTTTTCTCTTTCTATGTCAGTATTTCTTTCGTTTTTCTCTTTCTATGTCAGTATTTCTTTCATTTTTCTCTTTCTATGTCAGTATTTCTTTCATTTTTCTCTTTCTATGTCAGTATTTCTTTCATTTTTCTCTTTCTATGTCAGTATTTCTTTCGTTTTTCTCTTTCTATGTCAGTATTTCTTTCGTTTTTCTTTTTCTATGTCAGTATTTCTTTCATTTTTCTCTTTCTATGTCAGTATTTCTTTCATTTTTCTCTTTCTATGTCAGTATTTCTTTCATTTTTCTCTTTCTATGTCAGTATTTCTTTCGTTTTTCTTTTTCTATCTCAGTATTTCTTTCATTTTTCTCTTTCTATGTCAGTATTTCTTTCATTTTGCTCTTTCTATCTCAGTATTTCTTTCATTTTTCTCTTTCTATGTCAGTATTTCTTTCGTTTTTCTCTTTCTATGTCAGTATTTCTTTCGTTTTTCTTTTTCTATCTCAGTATTTCTTTCATTTTTCTCTTTCTATGTCAGTATTTCTTTCATTTTGCTCTTTCTATCTCAGTATTTCTTTCATTTTTCTCTTTCTATGTCAGTATTTCTTTCATTTTGCTCTTTCTATCTCAGTATTTCTTTCATTTTTCTCTTTCTATGTCAGTATTTCTTTCGTTTTTCTTTTTCTATCTCAGTATTTCTTTCATTTTTCTCTTTCTATGTCAGTATTTCTTTCATTTTGCTCTTTCTATCTCAGTATTTCTTTCATTTTTCTCTTTCTATGTCAGTATTTCTTTCATTTTTCTCTTTCTATGTCAGTATTTCTTCGTTTTTCTCTTTCTATGTCAGTATTTCTTTCGTTTTTCTTTTTCTATGTCAGTATTTCTTTCATTTTTCTCTTTCTATGTCAGTATTTCTTTCATTTTTCTCTTTCAATGTCAGTATTTCTTTCATTTTTCTCTTTCTATGTCAGTATTTCTTTCGTTTTCCTCTTTCTATGTCAGTATTTCTTTCGTTTTTCTTTTTCTATGTCAGTATTTCTTTCGTTTTTCTCTTTCTATGTCAGTATTTCTTTCGTTTTTCTCTTTCTATGTCAGTATTTCTTTCGTTTTTCTCTTTCTATGTAAGTATTTCTTTCATTTTTCTCTTTCTATGTCAGTATTTCTTTCATTTTTCTCTTTCTATGTCAGTATTTCTTTCATTTTTCTCTTTCTATGTCAGTATTTCTTTCATTTTGCTCTTTCTATCTCAGTATTTCTTTCATTTTTCTCTTTCTATGTCAGTATTTC